>NC_044982.1:126882657-127182657 GCF_008728515.1 Papio anubis | reverse complement strand
AGACTTACTTAGCATCCCCTTGTACTCCTAGGCACTGGCTGGCCCCTGCCAGATATGGGCAGATCTCCACCCATTTGCTCAGTCAAGGACTAAAGAAAGAAACACTCAAGTCATCCAGATTTTGAATACTAGCCCTGCCCCACAATGGCTGTGGGATTTAGGTAAGTTCTTTAATGTTTCCAAGTCTCATATTTTCCCTAAAAAATAGCGCCTACCTCATAGGCTGTTGTGAGCATTAAATAAATTGATCTCAGTAAAAATGTTTAGCACAGAACCTCCTGATACACAGTAAATACCTGATCAATGGTACCTTTTAATATGACTAATGATATCATTTATCAATGATTAATCTAATACTTGGCCTCCCTTGCTTAGTGTTTACGGCTCTATCCTTTGCTGAGCTGTATTTTGGATTGGAAATCATTTCTTCAGCCACCATCTCACTGCAACATGGCTTCCTGCCAGCCTTCACCATTGTAATGTTACCAAGGTCCCAGCATGGTTTGCATCCTGGGACCAACTGAATTACTATCACAAAAGGGTTCTTTCTTCTTTGCTATTCCTGTCACCAATCTGCAAACCATGGGCCTCAGCATTGGCTGAAATGTCTTGACTTCTCCCATAGGACCTCACAGAGTAGAAACTTAATGCACTTTGACTGTTGAAATGTATTTGGGCTTTCATGCCACAGCACTGGGCCCTGGTGTGCCAACTGCTGCAGCTCTCCCCAGTAAACGTTCCTTTCCTTCCCCAAGTTCATCTCCTGCTCCTTCTCGGCATACTGTGATTCTTTCCCATGTTTCTTTTGGCCTCGTCTATGCCTGTGCACATCCAATGATCTCCCTAGCCCTGGCTGAGCCCAGCTGGTGGCATCCAGAACTGTATTGGGTTAAATGGTGGTCCCCAAAAGATATGTCCATAACCTATTTGCCAGAACCTACAAATATGACCTTCTCTGGAAAAAGAGTCTTTGCTGGACTCTTTGTTTAGGATCTTGAGATGAGATCCTCTGAAGCCCTAAATCCAATGACAGGTATCCTTATAAAAGAAAGGCAGAGGGAGATTTGCCACTCAGACATGCAGGGAGAAGGCTACATGAAAACAGAGGCAGATGCTGGAGACATGCATCCCCAAGCCAAGCAACCCCTGGAGCTACCAGAAGCTGGAAGAGGCAAAGAAGGATTCTCCCCTAGAGCCTTTAGAGGAAGCCCTGCAGATGTCTTGGTGTTGGACTTCGGGACTCCACAATTATGAGAGAATAAATTCCTATTGTTTTAAGCCACCCAGTAGATGATCATTTGTTATGGCAGCCACAGGAAACTAATATAAGAGCTAAAGACATGTGGGTCGTTAGTCAGTAGCTGTGGTTACATGAAGCTACGAAATGCCCAGTCTTCCAGTTCACCAAAGGCTGATGAAGGACAGCTGAGATAACTCATATGAGCTAGATCAGAGGGCAGGAAACGCTGCTACTAACCTGGATTCTGAGGAGTAGAGTATGACAATGGCCCATATGTATACCTTGTAAAGAAGGCCCCCATGGGGAAAACATGAAGGTTGACTTAGAAATATTTAGATAAATGGTGTCCATTTGCTCTCTTGCCCTAATCCCCACAGATGTTAGGACAGGCTGGCTGTGGAGACAGCAGCCAAGCTCAAGTGTGGAGTTCTGTACACCAGGGTTTTCCTCTCCAGTGGCGTTACAAGTTTGGGCGAGTGAGTTTACATCTCTGAAATTCAGTTTCTTCATTGTAAAATGGGACAATTGATCCTTTCCTTGTGAGTTAAAGGTTAGAAACAGCAGAGGACCTAGCTCTGTACGGATACCTATGTTTTTCACCAACACGCAGTATAAGGAATATTTTTTATATTATCAATATTTTCAGGTATAACAAGACCTCTCATTTCTTGTACTTCGTTTTTTTCTCGCTCCTTCCAAAGGAAAACTAGAGAGGCTAGTAATTGAAAAAGTGATAAAGTACTAATTCTACATTAAGCATTTAAGAAGGAGGCCTCTGTGGACTTCACCCATGGCCATTATCATAGAATCATGAAATGTTAGTGCCAGAGAGTCTTTAGTAACCACCTAATTCCAGTCCTTCATTGTGCAGATGGGGAAATGGAGGCACTGGGGGAAGGAAGTTGCCCCAGTCATTCAGCACTTCTGTTAGTTAACTAAGCTGGTGTCAGCGATTGTGCCTCCTGATCCCTGGCCCTAAACTCATTTTATTCCGTCAGACTGCGATGATGCAGCAAGCACTGTGCATGGTTCTGTCTCCCAAGGACTGAGGGAGACTCTGTCTGGCATGGTTAAGGCCAGGTTAACATAAAAATTCAGCTTTGTGAGCCAAGGTCCAAAAATCCATTTTAAGACTTCCCTCTTGAAAAGCAAAGATTAACATTTCTGTTGAAACATACCTACCCTACATTCATCAGAAGCAAAACAATTTGTTGTTCTCTTGTAATTTATATCAAAGACTATTGTGGGAGAATTAGTTGGGTTTCATCTTTTTAAATGTCAGCCCACATGACCCATATCTGTGTAGGCATGTGAATATAGGGTTATAACAACATTTGAAAGGATCTTAAAAAAGTGTTTTGCCACAGTTAAAGTGTGATCAAAACACATCAGTTCAGGAGTCACGATATTTATCATTTTAATATTAATAATGCCATTTTGCATAAAGCACCATACAAGAAATAATTCTATTAGGACTATAAAGATTTCCATGCTGGAAAAAAAGGGGTAAAATATTCAGAATGTGTCAGAGAGACAGAGAGAGAAAGAGAGAGAGAGAGACAGAGAGAACCAGCAGTGCCACTAACACAGAATCCAATTTCTTTTCTTTGCAGATATTTAAGGCAACCATGCATTCCCAAAGATAGGGACAGAAATCGACAAGGAAAAGGAGCAATTTATTTATGAGTCATCTATCCTGCAAGTCAGTAAATGAAACCTATCCAAAAAGAAACTGTGTCTTATGGCTTATGGCCCTGTAAATTAAGCTTACTCAAATTCTGACAGGATACTTAGAACGAAACCTTCTGAATTAGGAGCTGGTCAAGGGGAACACACGGATGGCATTTCCTACAGCCTGATATGACATACGTAAGCCGTATCTTTATATGCAGGACAAAATGGATATAAAAGGAAACTTAGTGAGAAACACAAGCATCGTCTCAGTGGGAGCAGGGAGAGCTCTTTCAAAGAGCTTCTCTGGGTGGGTTGTTGAGAGCCAGGCTGTGTGGCAATGGAGCTTTGGTCACAGGTTTTAGAGACAGAATGTACAAGTTTGAATCCCATATCTGGCCTGTGCTGGCTATGTGAGCATGGCTAAATTATTTCAGCTCCCTGCTTCAGTTTCCTCTTCTAGACAGTGGGAATTATACAAGCACCTACCTGACAGGGTGGTTATGACAGTTAAATGAGATAAAAATCTGTGCAGAGTTTAAGCACCACGCTCAGTAAACATTAGTTAGTATTATTATGATGATTTGGGTTTCACTCCATTATTCCCCAGAGGCAATACGGTGAATAGGTCAGACAACCTGGACCTGAGAGGTGGCACCATCATTTATTTAAGCAATGAAATTCTAGTTTCCGGTTCTTCATCTGTAAAATTGGAATAATGCAACAACATGGACATGGAGGCAGTCAACCCTAAATCCAAATTGTAGACCTGCCATTTATGAATTGCCTGCCTTCACCTCAGCCATAAAATGGGTACAGTAAATCTTGCTTTGCAGCTTTGTCCTAGGAGTAAGTAAAACACCACATGTGGGATATACCCTAAACAAATCAGACACTCAACAAAATCTACTTCCCATTTTCGTTTTCCCTTCCTTCAGGCACTTCAAGGAGAGAATATCTTCCTCAATTCTCAAACAACACACGTTTTTAAAAAGTACTGTTACATATACAGAAAATATCTCAAGAATTTCAAAACAATACTTATTTCCTCTTATATCTTCACCTTCAGAGTGTGTCCTAGGAAGAAACGCTCAGCACGTGTTTTTGCTTTATTTCCGTGGCTTGTGTAAGTATTCCAAGTCACAATGTATATTTAACAAACTGGTCTTCCAGCTCCCTTCACAGAATGGTTGCTTTCTTCTGCAGAGGTTCAACCATTTAGTACCATTCAAGCACATTCTCCACGCCATACAAATGCCATCCCAGGAAGATGTTTAAGATTTCTCCATGAAGTGGGAACTTGAAAGTTTAGAATTGTTCCAGTTACCAACTAGGTTTTAGAGACCAAGAAATCTCAAACTTGAGAATTCAATGCAGCTATCACTTTTCCAAAAGCATAATAAATTTAGCTTTCATTTGCTTGCTTCGGAGACTCCCCCAATAGTGCAGCCTCGTCCCTGATCAATGGCAGAACATGAGGAGAACGTCTAGATCCCATTGCTTTGTGGGATTAAGACTTTGCAATTCTTCTGTTTCATAGGAATCAATGAAACCAACCCCAACGTACAATGATGACCAAAGACACTCCCATGCCAAAAGGGGAACCAAGCAATAGTTTCTTCCTCAGTAATACAAGTCATCCGGCAATCCTTGTTTAAAATCCCTGTCTGTACAACTGGAGATGGATGCCAGAAGCTAGAAATGGCTGGACCACTTCTGGTGGAAATTTCAGGACTCAAGTTGCAGGTAAGATCATGCTATACCCTTTCCCAAAAATTCTGACTTCCCACTTGATAAAACCTAGACCCTCCAGTGTAGTATTTCAGCTCTTCATGGTTTGGCTTCCCTTAGCTTTCTCAGTCATTCCTTCAAAGACATGAAGCTTCCATCATACCCGCAGCTTACCACTCCCCAGGCACCATGCACGCCTTCATTCTTCCGTATTTTCCATCTTCACCGGTTCCCATGAAGGTCCTTCCTATTCTTTCACAATTGAGTTCCTATATATCTTGCAAAAGTCAGCTCCAAAGTCACTTATCTACCACATGAAAACTTCCCTGATCTCCCCTGTTGAAATGGTTTGCTCATATATCATGTCATGTTCCTGCTTAAAACATCCCAAAGGGGCTGTGCATAATGACTCACACCTGTAATCCCAGCACTTTGGGATGCTGAGGTGGAAGTATTGCTTGAGCCCAGGAGTCCAAGACCAGCCTGGGCAACATAGCAAGACCCTGTCTCTATAAAAAAATATAAAAATTAGCAGAGCATGATGGCACACGTCTCTAGTCCCAGCTACTTGGGAGGTTGAGGCCAGGGAGGAATTGCTCGGGCCCAGGAGTTCAAGGTTACAGTGAGCTATGATCTCGCCACTGCACTCCAGACTGGGCGATAGAGCAAGACCCCACCTTCAAAGAAATCCTGAAGGCTTGCCATTGAATAACAACCTATAGACCAAAACCCAAACTGACCCCTTCACAGTCTGGCTGCAGCCTCATTCTAGGCAGTGCTCCTCACTCTCTGGATTCCGGCCTCCGTGGCTTTTCTTTCATTTTCTAACAGGAACGAGGTTACCCCTCACCACTGGGCCTCTGTACATGCTGTGCCTTCTGCCTGGAGTTCCCTTATTGTCCTTGCCCTCTTCATCCAATTAACTCCCATTTTTCCTTCTTTAAGATCTCAGTTCGGGCATCATTTCCTTAGGGAAGCTTCCGAGATCCTGTGACAAGACCCAACATCCCCTGTCATAGTCTCTACATTTGCTATAGCACCATGTCTCCCCACCTTACGACCCACATCTCAGTCATAATTTTATATGGTTTGACTTAATTGATGTCTGTCTCCACCCTAGGCAGGAACTCTGTCTGTGTTTGCTCAGCCATGGATCCTGGGACCTAATGCAGTATCTGACATGGGATGGGCACACCATCAATATTTGTTAGATGAGTAAATGATGACACCGAGGAACACAGGGCAGGCTCACCCTTCTACAGTGTTAGTGTCACTGTACAGCTCTGACAAGATAGGGACCACAATTCCATATCATTGCCCTTTTACTACTTATAATGAGTTGCTCGTTTGTCTGAGTCCTCTGAAAGGCAAGAGCTGCTTGTCATCTTTTTTTTTTTTTTTTTTTTTTGAGATGGAGTTTCACTCTGTCGCCAGGCTGGAGTGCAGTGGTGTGATCTCGACTGACTGCAACCTCTGCCTCCCGGGTTCAAGCGATTCTCCTGCCTCAGCCTCCCAAGTAGCTGGAACTACAGGCATGCACCACCACGCCCAGCTAATTTTTGTGTTTTTAGTAGAGACGGGGTTTCACTATGTTGGCCAGGATGGTCTCTGTCTCTGGACCTCATGATCCACCCACCTCAGCCTCCCACAGTGCTGGGATTACAGGCCTGAGCCACCACAACCGGTCTTGTCATCGTTTTTTATCTTACCTTCCTACACCTAGGTTCTAGCACAGTGCCTGGCACCAATAGGTGTCAACTGACTTTGCTGAAATGCAAGTAGCCTGGGTTGCCTGGCATGCACATTGCTTGCTCCATTTGTGTAACTATGAAAGTCATGTCAGCCATCCATAGATAAGGCAGGATTTATAGCAGCAGCCACAGTGGGTTTCAAGGACTTTGCAGGCCAGAGAGGGAAGGAGGCATCACAGAGAAGCTACAGATCCCAAGAGCAAGGGGACCAAGCAAAATCAAAGTCTTGCTGATGAAGCAGCACAGCCACGTGCCTCAGACAGATCGCAGAACCCCAGGGGGTCCAAGGGAGCGCCAGAGCCTCCATTCAATGAGCAGTTGTAGAGTGAATTCTGCTGGCCAGGGAGTTTTCTCTGGGTGTGATTCATGCAGTTCACAAAGACCAAAAACCTACTTTGTGGTTTACAGCAACCTTCCCCTCCTTCAAAAAATGCACCTATGCATATGCACAAAAAATATGCTTTTAATTTCAGGCATTTCTGGACATATAAGGCATATGCATAACTTATTAAGTTATGCAGTCCAGGTTAAGAATGCCCTATTTAATGTATAAAGTGCAAAAAAAAAAAAATCCTCTGAATATATTAAAAGATATTTAGATTTTGCAGGGTTAACTTTTTTTTCTTCCTTTTTTTTTGGGGGGGGGGTGCGGGGTGGAATTTTGCTCTTTTTGCCCAGGCTGGAAGGCAATGGTGCGATTTCAGCTCACTACCACTTCTACCTCCCAGGTTCAAGCAATTCTCCTGTCAGTCTCCCAAGTAGCTGGGATTACAAGCATGTGCCACCACGCCTGGCTAATTTTTTGTATTTTTACTAGAGATGGGGTTTCACCATGTTGGTCAGCTGGTCTTGAACTTCAGACCTCAGGTGATCCACCCACCTCGGCCTCCCAAAGTGCTGGGATTGTAGGCGTGAGTCACCACCCCCGGCCTCTTTTCTTTCTCTTAACATTGGACAGAATTTACCCAGATGTTAGATTCAAAGCATTTTTAGTTACAGAAGAGAAAGGCAGTGACAGTCTGATGTTTTTCCTGCCTGTATTACAAAGAATAATGTAGTATTAATTTCATTGAGTCCAAATCAGAAAAATGGAAGAAAATTTTGAAAGTGTTAGTTTAGGAATTTGTATCCCAGAAAGAATTCAGGATTTAGTCCAAATTGCAGAAAATAATAAAAACTCAGAAACCACAGACTAGTATCTAACAGCAGTTGAGAGTCAGCGTCTCTGACAATACTTGCAGTTTTTTAGAATGTCTGTCCCTGCTATGTTCGCCTGTTAAAATGGGCCTAGGTGGCAAATAATATTGTTGCTGCACTTTATACAAATAACCAGGCCAGCATAATAAGACTAAAACTTATTTTGTAAATAAATGTGTCCTACCATGATGTGTCTTTAGTAAACACAGGGACTAGAGACAGAAATATTATGATTCAAGAAAATAAACAAAAAAGCTGTTCTCTCTTAGGCTCACCCAGGTTGCAAAAAATAATGGTTTAACGGAGACCTGTATGTCCTAAGCCAAAACTGGGACATATTGCCTGACTAGGGATTTATGCTTCTTTTTTGTTTTCTGGGTGCCATGAGCAATCCTGAAGGTGATGTTTCTGTGCCAAAATACCAGGATTTTTAGTACCTGATAGTTTTTGTGAGGACAAAGAGACAGAATAGTTGAAATTAGGGCTGCCCCAGAAAACCTGGGCCACATGATTATCTTCATTAAACTAAATCACTTCAAATCAGGTGGGTATACACCTGGATTGCTCAATGAACTAGTTGATTAAATCTCAAAGACTGTCAAATTGTGAATAGGGGCGTGGAGGCGGGGTGGAGGGACCACAGTCAGAGAGGAATTTCTGGACTGAGTCAGGGAGGGGTGAGCAAAGCTGTGCAGGGAGGAAGCCATACCCAGGGACCCAGGGTCATGTTTGAGGGCGGGTAGTCAAGGCAGAAGCAATGGCCAGAACCCGAGGGAGCAGGGAAGGATCAAGAAACACAGAGGACCTGAGACGGAGACATCCAGGCTTAGTAACACCCACTTGCTGGAAGTCAGGGTAGCGGGAGGTCTGCTGTCAGGCCAAGTGTCCACAGCTGTCAGGAAGTACAAGCTGCGAGGAGATCCTGGAGGCAAGGCCACACCCACCTCCAATGCCACTGCCTAGGAAGTGGTCAGCCTGGGCCCAAGCACAGCAACTGGGAGCCATCTGACAGGAGCTTAGGTAGGAAGGACATGGCCCGGCAGACAAGTCTACCTCCTACATGGAAAGAGGGGCATGCTTGAGGCTGGAAGGAAACTTCTGGAACACCTAGGAGACTTCCAACAATTTTTGCTTACAAAATGAAGCAGCATAAAATCACGGAATGAGGTTGGCTTTGAAGCCTGACTTTGTCACTTACTAGCTGTGTGATCCTGGAAAAGTCACTTACATCAGGGCAACCACAGAATGCCTCTTGCCAGTCCTGGTTTATGTCTGTTGAATTTTTAAGAAAGAATTTTATTCTTAAGAGTTTTTGAGTATAATTATTTTGTAAGTTCAAAAATATAAAACCAATTTTTTTTTCAGATAATAAATACTTTATAAGTCTTTTTAGCACTCTTTTTCACTGTCCAAAGTGTCCCAAGTTGGGTGACTTATCTCTAAGCTTTGGTTTACCTATCTGGAAATAAGAAAATCAATTCTTTTGAAGGTTTTTTATGGATCATACAGAACCCAGAAGAATATTTAGAATTCTCTTTTTCATGCTAATTTCCTCCTCTGGCTTTCTTAGAAACCTGTATTTGGGGGGGATGAGAAGATGGTGGTCTCAGCAGGAAAGAGGGGTGAGGGAGCTGGAGTGAAGCCCCTCTAGAGGCCTTGTGTTCCCCTGAGGCCCACTGGCAGTCCTCACAGCTGCAACTTCTACTTGAGTTTAAGGAGATGGAAAAGCTCCCAGGGACAGAGATGGAAAAGCAGCCAGCGCTTCCGACAAGTTCACCTAATCTTGAGGCTGGGTTCACTTAATCCAACACCAGGTCTCTGACATTTCTTTGGTTCCTGCTCTTCCACGTACCACACCCCACAGCAGCCTCATCTCAGCTGAGTTCTTGCACTTTGCCCCCGACCTGACTCCCGAGACAAGATGGTGCTACCCCTCATTGTGCAGACTGATGCCACCCACTTCTCAAAGCAACTGCAGGCATGGCACTTGCTAGTCCTGGAGTTACCAAGAGAGAAAGACCTGGGCCCTGTCTGCCAGCAGTGACCTACCTTCTCTGGGGACCTCTGTGGCTATCTTCAGCCCACAACCTAGCCTCTGCAGTGCACCCAGCACTGGCTGGTGTTAGAGCAGAGGGAAATCAACATGCAGATGTCACTTGTGTCCTGGGGACTCCTCAACATGTGCTACCCATCAGGTCAAGCACTTCAGGGTCAGGGAAGTGACAACATGGTGGCCCAGATTTGTGACAGGACCCCAGACTGTGGCTGAGGGCCCAAAGCACAGTCTGAGCAGGCAGGAGAGTTTTATTTAAATCATCTCTTCGCAATACTTCAGGAACAATTCAATTTAAAATCGTTCAGCATCCCAGATGACTAGGGGAAGAAAAAACCCATTAGCTGCTCTTTGAAATTAGCAGTAAATGTCCCACAATGTGTGTGTGTGTGTGTGTGTGTGTGTGTGTGTGTGTGTGAGAGATGTGTGTTTGGTAGATGAAAAAAAAAAAAACAATCTTTCTGCACACTGAGCAGATTATATTATCAGAAGATTTCTCATAAACTATTCTGAAAATACTGCTCTTGGAAGCCTCACAAAGTGATTATTTAGGCAATAGGACAGGGGTCTGGACTGGTCCCCTGTAGAGCTGGAATTTCCTTTCACAATCAGGCCTGTCCTATCCAGAGGGTTATTTTCCAGGCAGTGAGGAAATGCTTCTGAGAGGACGGCCTGTCCCAGCTTTCACTCAGATCAAGCAGACCTCTGGAAAGCAAGTTCCAGGCTCAGGTCGGCCTGGGCGGCAGGTTTCCCACATTCACACTGGGTTCTCAGCCTGTGGACTGGCCTGCTGACAGCTCATGGCTGAAGTCAGAGCAGGGGGAGTGCTCCAGGCTGAGGACATCTGTGAAGGTCACAAAAACAACAGTTTGGCATTTCCAAGGAGCGTGCAAGGACTCCTTCACTCGAACTTGAGCTACTCTTTGCTTTGAAATCTTCGCATCAGTCTCTGCTTTCTCTAGTCCCTGCCTCTCCGGGTGCAGTTCTGTTCCACTAAATGTGTGTGTTAGCCAGAGTGGTCCAGAGAGTATTTTAGATGTCTCCCCTCCACTGGCTGGTGGGATCTGAAATTATTCTGCTGCCTGGACTCCATTTTCTTATGTCAACTTCTCCTACTCTGGATTGGCCCAGTGTGTACAGCAGCTGGGCTATTCCTTCCTTGAACCCCAGCCCATTTTCCTAGGACCCTGGCATTAGGCCTTGTCTTGGCCAACCCTCTCCTGCAGAGGACTAAATCCCGAGTCCTGTTTCTGTAGCAACAACATAGGGTCCTGATCACCCAGAAAAGGCTACCCAGCACATGGCATCAAATGTCACTACCACCAGGGAATTCCTGTGGGCATACACTGCCCTCAGATCAGACCCTATGATACCCGTGCAACCTGAATCAAGCCCAAGTATGCCATGTACCTTTGGACGCCATGATTTGAACTCCAGCACCCCCTCAAAGCCAGCCTACACCTGGGGCAGTCCCCTTGGCTTTGATCCATACTTCCTGGCCTGGCCCATCAGGTCCCCACAACCTGGGGTATGATCATTTCTCCTGCTTCATTGCTTACTGCTCCCCACATCCTCCATACCCCAGAAACACAGAACGACTGCAGTTTTCCAAGCATGCCACGCTGTTTTATTCTTGTCTCTCTTCCCACCCTCCTCCTGCAAGTTGAAAATGGCACCAGGGTGAGGCCAGGGAGGTCTGTGCTCTGGAAATCTATCCTCTAAGGTACCAAAAGAAATACATGAAAGAAGAGCTGTCAATTCAAGACTCCTAAATTTTCATGAGTGCTCTTTTATTGCACAAAACACTGCATATGCCATGATAGAGATTGCCACAGACCTGGGTTGCATTACAGACCTGAGAAAACCAACACCCCAAAGTCAAAGAGCTATTGATTTTTATCAATGCTTCCAATCCTCTATGAAATTAGATTTCTTGACATTCCTGGGGTTCCTAAGAAGTAGGTTTTTTGTTTAAGTCTAAAGGTTTGGCGTAGTCCTCCCATGAGCCTTTCTGCTCAGTGGCTTGAACACAACACAGCCCCTGAGAGATCTCCAGCGATTCCTTCTGTAGAAACAATGTCACAGCTTCCTCCTTATCACCCTACCTATTGAACTGCCCCAGCTTGGCTTATTCACCAAATCCATTCACAGCCCCGAGAGCCCCAAGAATTTCTCCACAATAACACACTTTGCAGTCCCCAGCCTCTCCTCTGTTCATCCGCCCACTGCCGTGCCGAAGGCATCAGCGGGTAACTTCAGACTTTATGCTGAAGAGAAGAAAAGCACCAAGTTCAAGCGAGCATTATGATTGTTGCTGCTTCTACAGGAAAATGGTCCCCACGTGAGGGTCAGTTCATATTCAGCATCTCAGTGGTATGCCTTCCTTCTATCAAAAGGCTGCTCCTCTGATCCCACGAAGAAAAGAACTGGAGAAGATGGAGTTGGATGTAAATGGAGAGAAAATTAATGAAGTCATTTCTCTGAGGAGTACAAACCCTATTTCTTATTATTTCCCATCCACCACCCTATCCATTGACTTACACCCTGCATAAACTGCTGAGCCTTGTGTGAGCCACTTAAGCTTTCTCTTCCTGGGCTTCTTATCTATCAGATGAAGGTATGAATATTTGCTCCAACTACTTAATGAGGACAGATGTCACGAGACAATATCATCGGAACTGCTCTTGAAGACATTCATAAGCCCTGAGAAACAATGCTTCGCCAAGGCCGTCTTCACTATAAGCCTATGGATGCAATGTCATATTAATCATGTTCCTGTTCAAACGGAAATAATTCCATTTCAGTGTAGCACACATTTGTTGGACTGATCACTGGGGATGGAGACATGAGAAATTCACAGAGTCTCTGCCTTTCCTGTGTTCTCTGTCTACTTACAAATAATTGCCATAGAGAGCTATGAGTGGCAGGGGAGCAGGCAGGAGAGTATGGTTAATCCTGCCAGGGAATTCAGGGCAGAATTTACAGAGAAGGTGAGCTCTGAGCTGTCTGTTGAAGGTTGAAAAGATGAAAATTTTATTTAGGTTAAAATATTCACTGAGGAATTAAAGGCCACTGAAGGAATGTTTAAGATGGAAGGGATCTGTGGGGTCGTGGAAGAACTAGAAAATTGAGGTCAAGGTTTAAAACCACCAGTCTGTCATTACAACAATGATAGCAGAATGCCAAGAAAATGGATTCTCAAATTATCAGCTGAGGCAGCCAGCAGCCACCCTCTCCACCCACTGCAGGGAGCTGTACTCACCCCACCGTGACTGAGAGTAATACTGAATGTTTATACAGCACCAGGCACCCTTCAAAGGGCAGGCATTTGTATCATTTGCTCCTGTAGAGGCCATGCCCTCTATCAATATCAAAAGTATTTGCAAAGGACATATATTTATCCCAGAACCAATCATCCCATTTGTCAAACAAATCCAAGTTTATTAGGACTGATGTTGCAAATAATTTTCTAATTATGTAAAGGAATAAAATCTGTTTAATTAATCTCTAGGCTTTACTTGCATTATAAGAATAAAATCTGTTTTTATCTTATTATGGGCTTGCTATTTTCAACAACTACCAAGAAGGGGAACATTGAAAATTGTTAGATATGGCAGAACTAATTCATCTAACAAGGTCAATGTCCAATGGCAATTCTGGAAATTCCATGGAATGTAACAAAACTCCCAACTCATGATACAAGATAGACTTATACAGAGGGGGATTCCATTTCAATTCAACTAACTGTAGTCAGTATGCCCTGCTTTAGCATAAGTCTCCAGCCTGCCCTGCACAACACTCTAGTTCTTTATTTTATGTGTGTGCGTGTGTGTGTTTGCGTGTGTGGAGAGAACCAAATACTTCCCATGTTGTATATACACCTTGCTATTTAATATTCCTTTGCTCTTCATTCCTTCTTGTATCTCAGTCCTGTAATCATTTTTTTCTTTTAAGAGTACATTTTTAGCAATTCCCTGAATGAGGGTCTGCTGGTAGTAAAAATCTGTATTTTTTAGTTTTGCTTTGTTTGCCTAATTTTTAAATTATTATTATTTTGCCCTCATTCACTTAGTTTATAATTTTAGGTTGAGAGTTACTTTCTTTCAAAGGCATTGGTGATATCATCATACTCTACCAGCTTACAACATTACTGTTGAGAAGACTTCCTTGGGCTGACAGTCCTTCGTAGGCAATCTCTATTTTCACCTGGGCAGTTTCTAGGTTCCTTGGACTGTAGTTTTACTATGATGTATTTTGGTGTAGATTTCTTTTATTTATCCTGCGTAGAGTTTATTAGATATCCTGAATCAAAGGATCTGAGTCTTTCTTAGAAGTTGTTTATTCTCTATACCTTTTAGAGTTCTGCTTAGACCTCACTCTTGCCTCATTTGTCTTTTAACGTCTCTGTCATTTTCATGTATCTTCCTCTCTGTGCTGAATTTTGTGTATTTCTCTCAGTTTCAGTTCACTAATTTTCTCTTTGGCTGTGGCTAATCTAGTCTTGGGGGTCAAAGGAACTGGAAGATAGGGCCATTTAAGTTTTTATGCTTTTGTATTGAGATAAAATTCACATAGTGTACAAGCACAAATCTTTAAATGGACAGCCTGATGACACTTCAGGTGTACACACTCAGGTAGCCACCATCTATGTCAAGATGTAGAATACCTCCAGCACCCCAGAGGCCCTCCTGCTAGCCACTTCTCTATCAGTACCCTACTGCATGAGGTCACCTCTATTCTGACGACAATCAACATAGATTAGCTTTGCTTGTTTTTGAACTTTCTATACATGGACTTATATATTACATATGCTCTGTATCTGGCCTGTTTGGCTTCATATTTTGACTATGATGTTTATCCATGGTGTTGCATTAGCAATATTTTTCTCTTTGCATTGTATTGTAACATTCCATTATATGAATATATCACAATTTACTCACTCCTTCTGCTATTGATGAATTTTTGCATTTTTTTTAGTTTAGGGCCATTATTTCACTGAATTTTTTATTTCAATGACCATTTCTTTTTATTTCTAGACATTCTATTTAGTCCTTCTTCAGGTATGACAGGTCATCTTTGATAGCCTTTCACTCCTTATTCATAGTTTTGCTTTTCTATTTTATTTCTTTAAATGTATTAAACATGTTAAACATTCAAGGTCATTATTTGCTGTTACTGGCTGTCTCTGATGACTCTCACTCATGATGCTTTATTTTCTTGTATGTTTTGTCATTTCTGAGTTCATGCTCGCTGGAACTCAGCCTACGAAAATTCTTTATGAATGAATTGAATCTGAGTTCCTTTAGAAATTTGTGTTCACTCCTGCTGAGTCTGCTTTAAATTTGAATTCTTAGCTTGTGGTTATTCAGACCATGCAAACACTGTGAATTCAGGCCTTGAACCTATGTTAAAGCTGGTATATCACCACATTCTCCACCCTTCAAGAATCAGTTTAAATCAGTCAGGGTTCTTTGCCATCTGCCTCTATGGCATAGATATTTTTTTCTAATTCACTCTTTCCCTGAGAATGTTGTCCTTTGTCAGTCCCAGCTTTACCACAGGAGTACACCACTGGCTTCTCTCCCGACTGAGATCTTTTTATTTGCCTCCCTTAGACATAGGAACAGCTACCGAAGCCAGAGCTCCTGGTTAACCCGAAATTTCTTGGTAGTCAGCAACTTTGACCATCACTTACCTCTCTGGACTCCTGCTCCCCTTCCATTCTCAACCACGGGGAGTTTCCCTTGCTTTCTGGTATGCTCAACTTTTATTTTAAAATTATCATATATCAACATTTTGTTAAGTATATTTAGATAGTCTAGCTGTTTTGTCAAGCATATTTAGGTAGTTAGGTAACTAGTTCACTGCCTCTCCAACCATAGTAGTCTGCTCAAGCTCTCTAATCTTCAGTTTTCACCAAGTCAGACAGAATGTCCTTTAATGTTTATCTTTCAAAATACCCCTTAAACATCTCCTCTCTGTTCTCCTGCCTCCCCACTCTACAGTGTGTTCCTCTCTTCTATGTACTTCTTGGTATCTTTATCAAAGATATTATTTCATCCCACAGGCCTGCCTCTGTCACTGAATTCTACCAGATTTGAAGCTTCCACGGGTCAGGGCTATGTGTATGCCTGGCTCAGAACCTGCTACAGAACCTGGTGCAGAAGGAACTATACTAATGCTTATTGGAATGAACTGAGCTGATGGTCTAACAAAAACAACATGTCCCTAGGGCACTGAATTCTGAAATCCTCAAACCCCCATTAAAGGTATCTGTGGAAACTGTAAGGAAACTGCATATACAAAAGGGACCTCTCCACACAAGGTCTGTGGCATCAAAACTGCAATCAAAATCCAGAATCTGATGACACACAGCAGTAGCAGCAGTAAACACGGCTGATCCTGGATGGATGCCATCATCTCATTCCCATGGAATCTGATTATTACATTTTTGTTTTGAGCCCCAAGTTTCAGGGTATGAAAGTATTATCATACTATTTCTTAAGATATTTACAAAGAGCTAAGGAATTTTTCCTGTTTCCGTGGATTTTATTATAATGCTGACATTTATATTGAAATCACAGGAGGACAAGAAGTACTTTTGAAAAATTATTTTCACCAGACTCTTTATTGTATTTCCCAGAATGGCTAGCATTGAGTAATGGGTTGTATCGTAATGTGTGTGTGGCTGGATACCAGATACCAAGGTCCTCAAAAACCCTACAGCATTTTCTCTCTTCATGAAATAAAATGGGACATAACATACGGTTGAGCAAAACGTAAACTACAAAAACCATTAATATGGTAACTAAATTGAATGTAAGCCTGAAATTTATTACCTGAGTGAGTTTGTGGGGTGATACCACCACAATCTTGTTTCAAGGGTAAACAAGATCAACTTAGATGGTCCTTTAGAATGACAGCCATTGGATAGGGCTGCAGATGCCTTTATTGGGGTATCTTAAGTATTGCATAAATTCTAATGGATGTATCAGCTTTTTCTTCAGGCCGTGCCAGCCTGTGTACCCAAACAAATAAATAAATAAAGTAAAGATAAAAGTAAAACCAGTCATTCCATAGCTCAGCCCTCACCAGCTACTAGAATGCTATCTCTGGTGAGTCCTCCTTTAGATTGAAGGGCTGGACATGGAGGGTGGGAAGGCGACAACTTAAGAGTGTATGGTCCCTGATGTGTCATGTCACCTCTGGTACCATCTGATACCACAGTCACACCAAGAAGGTGTCTAACTGCTCCCAAGTAAAAGCTGAGTACCCAGTGCAACTTGACAAAAGATGCTTTCCTCCAGCATCCTTCCAAACCTGTGACTATACAGCAGCTATGCAGAGCCACCGTGGCTGACTTTTTAAAACCTAGGTGGTAGATTATTCCTGCATTGCATCCAAGTTTTTCATGTGCCTGCTTTACTCCCTCCAGCAGCCTCCTCCCACACTGACTCTGAGAGGGGTCATGTGACTTCCTTTGGCCATGGAAACAACAGCAGACATTCAAAATGTGGAAACGTTAAAAGTACTTGCACACTGGGGTTTGTTCTCTCTCTTCTAGTTCTTGGAACTCTTCTCCCACCACAAGAATAAACCCAGATTAGCACCCTAGAAAATGAAAGACCAAATGAATCATCCCCGCAGAACATCCCATCAGACCAACAAGCCCCAGCAGATCTGGCAGCTGACTTTATACATAACCCAGCCAGGATCAAAAGAAGAATCACAGAGCTGAGCCCAGCCTGGTCTGCCAATTTACAGAATCATGAGCTAAATAAATGGTTGAGGGTTTAAGTCACTGGATATCAGGGTAGACTGTTAAAGCTAACTTATATAGCCTTTTACAAAGATGTAAAAAAATAAAATACATTCATGGAATGGCTGGTAAAAGAGTTAAGAGTATGCAGAAAGCAAAACCCTAGACTTTATACAAGAGACTATGAACCCTTCAAGAGGCATAAGACCTAATACTTGGTTATCATCTCCTTGGTATAATTTCATGAGGTTGTTATAAAGCCCATTTGTTCCAAATATCTCTCTCTCCAGTGAACCTCCTGTCTACATGAAAACTTGCTGAAATTCCCAAGTAGTGTCCTGTAAAGGGGACAGGGCCATGTAATAGTTAAGAGCTCTGGAATCAGACACTAAAATCAACACTATATTCCTCTTCAGTTTCATCCTTTGCGAATCAGGGAGATAAGAGCACCTGCTTCATAGAGCTGTTGTTGTAAAGATTAAATAATGCCTATTCAGTGTTTGGTGCAATGCCCAACACATATCAGTGCTCAAAAAATTAGCTTGTCTTATTAGGTTGAGAGTCAATCCAAATAATTAGCAACCATCTATTACTTATCACAGGATAGGCATTACCCTTAATGCCTCTATGTACACTACCCCATTTAATCTTCTTAATATCATTGTGAAGTGGCTATTATGCTCCCATCTTAGAGATGAGGAAACCCAGGCACAGAGAGATTAAGTAGCTTGCCTGGTGTTGCACAACTGGGAGGTGGCAGCCACTGACCCCAATCCTCATGCTGTCTCCCAGCCCATCTTCGCTTCATAGTTAAGAGCTAAGTTCTAGTCTGTGTGCACTGGGAATTCAAGTCTCACTCTTTGAGACAGCAATTACAAAGCCTTTCCAAAATGTGGTTCCACACTGCGTTTTTATCATTTTAATAGGCCTTCAGTACTTTGTCTGTACTGGGCACTGCCTGGAATATTTTCCCCACAATCCTCTCCCACCTCTTATTTAAAATAATTCTTATCATTTTAGGTGTAGTTCCAAAACTACACACTGGTAAAATGTTCTTAGATTTTCCTAGTGGATAAAGGTGTGAGTCCTGGAGTCAGACTAGCTCTTCTGGAATCCCAGCTTCTACTACTGCCAGCTACTAATTGTGTGAACCTGGGCAAGACACAACTTCTCTACATCTTGGTTTCCTCATCTTCAAAATGTAAGAAATGATGCCATTTCACAGATATGGATGGATAAATAGATGGATAGATAGACAGGCAGCTAGCCAAGCACAGTGATTGCCTTAATCCAACCATGAGTTCTTACTCTAGGCATTTAAGCTCCCTGATGGAAATTCAGTTTGTTCAGTCATAGTTCAAACTTTAATGTGTTGGACCACATTGATAATTTTCAATGACTGTTGTTCAGTGTTTGACAATGACTCTCTTTTTTCAAATAAATTCATACGTGGATACTAAAACATGAAACAGATTACCTGCAGAGTGGCTGTGGTTGAAAAGGGCTGTGAAAGGCAGATCTTAGCCTCCTTCCCCCAAGACTTTTCGGGCACCTCTGAGAACACCTGGAGAACACTTTGAGCCCCCAGCTGGACATGCCCTCTTGTACTTCAGACTTCTCCTTAGAGAGGAGCCAGATTCCTGACTTCCCATCCCCCAGGTGAATCTTACTCCCAAAACTAACCTGTAAAACATGAAGAAAGATATTTCTGAAGGGCAAAATCAGTCCTCAAATCCCCAGAAAATTCTGCAGGGAAAAAGGATGAGTAATGTTCAATCGACAGCCCTAACATAGAATGATTCTGGTGGTGTAACTGTGGCTTTATGAATTCAGCCCTCTTGAATTGTTCTCTCAATTGTAAGACGTGGAGACATTTGGTTCCTGTTAGCTAACCATGAGCCTAAAATCTTGCAGCTGCCAACTAGTTTTAGGTATCAGTAAGAATTGACAAAGATTTGTAGTAATGAGGATATAGGAGCTACCTGAAAATTTCAAAAATCTCAAATGTCCATGTTCAGTCTGAGACACCAAAATCCTTCGCAACTGATAGGAATGACATCAGTGGAAGAACTTAAGCTCATCAGAACTCTAATTGGCAGATGTATAGGTCTTTGTTGAATAAACAAATTACTGCTTCATAAAATCAAGTTGTTTCGTACATCAAACCTCTTTAAACATAGCATCTGTTGAGAAATCACCATAGAAAATGTTTATCAAGCGCTCACTTTGTACCAGGTGATTTCTATTCCTACCTCATCAAGCCTGTGAAGCAAGCGTTAATGTCTTTGCAAATGAAGAAACCAAGTCAGGAAGGCTACATTGATTTTGTATGGTCCTACAGCAAGCAAATAATGGCACAAGACTTAAAACTGTTGCCTCTTTCATTCTTCACATTTCACACCTTACTCTGCACTGGAACGCTTCTCTGCTGATGAAAAGACTGCTGTCTAATTCCCCAGCCTCCAAGAGTGACCATTGAATGAATTCTTTAATAATATGACTTCTTTCAGGGTATTTCTTGCAATGCATAGAAATCACCCGGACAGGTGTTAAAATGCAGATAGAGCCATGAGATTCTGATTCAGTGGGGCCCGGAGTGAGGCCTGGGAATGCCCATTGGAACTAGCACAAGAGATGATTCTGGTGCAAGTGGACTTCAGTCCCTACTTTGAAAACATTGCCTCTAGGATGTAATCAATGTTCCCAATAAAGAATGTCTTCATAGAGTATTGGGCTCGACTTTTATTTTTCTGTCTGAAAAGTTTCCAAAGAGTTAGAAGCTTCTACATCAAGAGTTGCTCCTTAGAGTTAATAGGGATGGAACGTGGCTGATATAGAGGGCAATCCTAAATTTGTTCCGGTCTCCCATCACCCCAGCCAGGAAGATGTCACTAATTCTCAAGGCTAGCTGTCCCAAGACAGTGCATGAATAGGAAGAGAAAGAAAGGGCACTCCTGTCTTTCCTCTTTGAAACATAAAAGGTAAAGACTGCAAGGAGAATGCTGATGGTGACAGATGTAAGAAGTTTATTATATACTGCAGAGATCCAGATTAGGAAAAGCTTTCTAAATCCAATTTTTCTACTTAAAGCAGAAAGCAAATAAGTCCATCCCGGTGTGCCACCCGTTTCACAGAACTCATTGACAGTAAGTCTGTAGGCTGTTTGGGAACCTGGCCACAGTGCCAAGTAGATGGAGTTTTGAGGATGTAATCATGGAACTAATCTTTTGCACTTAAAAAGAATCTGATTAGGGTGAAGCCTGGTGGGAAGATGCTTTGCTGAGTTTTAGGGCAAAGTGACCAGAGACTGCGGAATCTGAATGGGATGGGGAGGGTCCCAGCAGGCAGGATAGAAGTGACCTTGTCTTCGAAGTGCTAACAGATGACACCTGCACCATTCCTTTTCTATTTTCTCTCCAAATTTCACATTAAATTGAGTGTCAGATGGCAAGGTGCTGTCAAGATTAACTGGAGCACTCAAACAAATGCCTTTTACAAGCTCTCACTTCCTAGATGATCAAACTAATCATTTTATCTGCCTGGTTGATAACTTCTGTTTCTCCAAATTTGAAAATAAAGTCAGAAGAATTCTGGGAAGATGGCTAAGTAGTGAAAGTACAAAGAAATCTTTTTCCCAGAGATTCCTTAAAGTACCTGTTACACCTTATAAGAGAAGACTTTTGTGTAGCCACAATGAGAAGCAAGAAACAACCATATGCAGATGCTGGTGGGAATTTATGAAGTGGTGGGTTAACGATTAAAAATCAGTGACTGTCAAGCTAACTTCTTGCAGTCCCATGTATCTTTCTCCAACTCCAGTCAGCATTTGGGTCACTATCCTGAAGCATGTGTACTTTCTATACAGGAGGTTCAAATATCGTTTGAATCTACATTTTCTTAAACCAAAAGACCTCTCAGTCTCACTGGAAGATTCCTTCTGCTTCTGTGGATCCAGGATCTTAGAAGGCCATCAGCTTCTGGCTGACATTTCCCTTCCAACTAAAATAAGAATTACTCCTGCAATGGGGACTTTCTCCTCAATCTGAATGCTGTGAGTTGCCTAGAGCTCTGTTCTCCAATCTGACAGCTACTAGCTACATGTGGCTATTCAAATTCAAATTCAAATTAATTACAATTAAATCTAAAATTCAGATCCTCAGTCACACTAGCCACATTTCAAGTGCTTAATAGCCACATGTGGCTACTCTATTGGACAGAGCAAATATAATAGTGTGATGATACAGTATCATTTCAGTAACTTTGTTTGACAGTGCTGACATGGAGGTTTGGAAGTACTTGGAGCTGAGCATCCAATTCTTTCTATAAGACAGGAATTGCTTTGTTTGACCTGAGAAAAGGAATGCACAGTGCTTGGGCAGAACATGAAGTGGCTGATGGCGAACCTCATTTCTTGACTCCTTGCCTTTACGGGGTCAACATTTCTCCTTGCTTGAGAATGAACCAATAGGAAAAGAATAAAATGAAGTCTATGGTAACAGTCAGGTTGGGCATGATGGCTCACATCTGTAATCTCAGCACTTCAGGAAGCCAAGGCAAGAGTATCACTTGAGCCCAGAAATTTGAGACTACCCTGGGCAACATATAGAGACCCCATCTCAACAAAAATATTTAAAAATTAGCTGGGCATGGTGGCATGTGCTGGTAGTCCCAGCTACTTAGGAGGCTGAGGTGGGAGAATCGCTTGCATCTGGGAGGTTGAAGCTGCAGTGGGAGCTGTGCTTTTGCCACTGCACTCCAATCTGGGTGGCAGAGTAAGACTCTGAGGAAAGGACAGGAAAGGAAAAGGGAAAGGGAAAGGACCCAGTGAAAGACAGTAAGAACGAATTCTTGCAGCGTCAGAATAGAATTCTTTCTTTGAAATTGATTTGCTCCAAAACAATATCAATATTAGGAAAGCAACTGCTTCCTGTTCTCAACAGGATAACATTGGATATGACTCTAGTTGAATCAAAAAAGGCTGCTCAAAAAAAAAAAAAAAAAAAAAAAAGACTGCTCCAAAATAAAATTGCAGTAGCCAAATAGCAACTGTCTTTTGATTAATGAAGCAGAGAATAAGCTTAAGAAACACTCCTACAATTCGGAGGAAGAGAAGGAAGAGACGAAATAGGGTTGTCCACGAGGAAAAACAGAACGACAGTTCATTTCACACACAGGGACACACACACACACACACACACACACACAGCTTATACACTGTAATTCTTGATGAAATCTGCAGCAGCTTTCAGTCCTGATTGATCTACAAATAATGAGACTTTCAGCTATGAAAATTCCCACCTATAAAATAAGATAACAAAAAAATTATGGGATAAGTGAAGAGACCAACAATTTGAAAGACGTGAACCAAGCTGAAAATTTTGAGGGAAATAGTTCCAATTGAAACAGACTGAATTCAGGAAATTATATATCATGCTTCTTGAATATATATATTTGCATATTCAATAAAACAAGAGCAAATGTAGCATCTGGAAAATACAGAAAAGTTATTGCATAATACAGAAGAGTTATTGGAAAATGTTTTAAATCATTCTATCTTTTAAAAAGAATTGAATAAAAGTAGTGAGCAGCAAAAAAGATACTAAAAAAAAGGCAAAGAGGAAATAATATAAAAGACAGGCTGGTGAAATTCTTTTATAGCTAAAAGCACAAATGTAAATTTCAAGAGAACACATAAGAAGCAAAGAAAATGGATTCAGTAAATCTAATTCTTTTATACCAGCATTTGACAGGGAAAGAAAACCCAAACTAGCAATAATCAGATTTTTTTTTTATTAAGGAAGTTTGAATACGCATTTAGCAATACAAGAACCCCATTAAAATGACAGTAAAGGATGAAATATAAAGTTGAGGAAATCTCACAAAAAGTAAACAAGAACACAAAGAGATAGAAAATAAAGGGAAAATGTAAGAAAATCAGAAGACTAGTTCGGGTATTATAATATTTGAGTAATAGTGGTTTCGTAAGGTATTGAAAAAAAAGAAAGTCATAGCAATAGAGATTGCAATAATAGAATTCTAAACACAAATACCACAAGTTAGAATACAGTGAGGCAATGCCTTTCCAACCTATAATTGTATGCCCAGCCAAATTTTCAGGTAAATATATAAGGACAATAAAGACATTTTCACACAGCAAAGGTCTCAAACATTTTACTTCCACGGATTCTTTCTCAGGTAGTTTCTAGAATACATGCTTGATTAAAATAAAGGAAAAAATCAACTAAGAGAAGAAATGGAATTGAGGAAACGGATTCCGTACAAACCAGGAGCTAAGGAACCCCTCTTAGCTGCGGACTCCAAGACAACAGCTTTGTAGCCGGCCTTTGGGCAGCCAGTGCAGTTTGAAACTGACCAGAAGATTCCAGGAAAGGAGACAAAATGGACAGAATAGTTAATTTGCTGAACACAGCTGCGATAGCCCATAGCATCATGCATGCATCAGATATTTCAGTTTTCCTTCCTCTGGGCTCACAGTAATAGTGCACGTTTCTCTTGAAATTAGAGATGGCAATGTGACTGACTCTGGCTAATGGTGCAACAGGAATCCTGTAAGAGCTAGTGCCTGACCACGTTCCCCTTCCGCGGGCGTCAGCAATTACCTGCGCTCCCGAAGATAGAGGCTCATCTGCCTAGGACCTAGAGTAAAGGGGTAAGGAGCAGAGACCCTGCCAACTCGCAGCGCACTCGTAAAGCGAAAAGGAAATAAGCCTCTGATATTAGAGTCCTCTGATTCTCTAGTGTTGTTCATTATAATATAGCTTAGCTTAGCCTACCCTGATTAATACCAAAATGAAAGGAGCCGTAGAAAACCAGTGTAAAGTTTGGAATTGACTTGGAATTATATCCAGAGAAAGGTAAGCAAATGAATAAATAAGATAAACATTGGCTCCAGAGAAAACAAAATGCAGCTCAAGAAAGGAAAAGTAATCATATTAGATGGTTGGTTGTGAAGAGTTTTCTAATCATAAACTGGCTTATATTCAGTACCTACAAATTGGTATATTAAAATATTACTGATTGGTGAAAATCTGCTGCCGGAGCCCGTTTCATCCTAAATTCTTCCCAAGGCACCCTAGGTCCTTCTCATAAATGAGGAACTAGAGGATGAATGACTGGCATAGTAAGAGTCTTGGAGGATCCTGTGTGGTTGGTGCCTATAAATATTTTGTTCAATATTTTGAATAATACCCCTTGTCATCATAAGATAAATAATAAAAATGACCTACTCAAAACATTAATATATTAAAGTAGGATAATGGGGAACAGAGCATGTGCGTGTGTATGGAAGGAATGAGGAGGAGGAGTGCTAAAACAACTTCGATAATGAGAAAGCGACAGAAAATGCCAAAAACCGAAGACTCAAGAAGTAATAAAATAAGCATGTTATTGAAAAATATGGACATGAAAGAACTAAATGATATGAAAGTAGAAAGCCTCAGAGAAGTAGAAAATTATAGGGGGGGATTGGCTGGTGGGAAGAGGGATGCTTTTCACAGCAAGCTTTGTAGAGTTATTAGACCCTTTAAATAATGTGCACATAAAACTTTGAAAAAAAAAAAGCTACATTTTAAACAGACGCTACAGGCTTTTAAAAGAATAGCAGAAAATTTTTCCTAGAAAGATGTGACTCTATTTTTAAAAGAACCAACTGAGTTGAAACACTATTATTGTTGAAGAATTTGACCTAAGTGTAACCAGGGGAAATACACATTTTGAGGATAAAAAGGAAATCTTTAGTTTTCCAGATTGAAGGAAAATGATTACAAAGGAAAGAGAAGATAGGCATCAGATTACTAATTTTATTTAATAATTCTACTGCTTATTTCCTAATCATTTGTGGGCATTCAGCTTTTGTGTTTGGACTTATAAATAAATAAAACCAGTTCCTGGATATTTTTTAAAATTACAAACAAAATCTATGGCATATGAAATCAGGGAGAAAACCAAAATACTTTTTTTAACTGAAAGGATCTATGGCATACAATATATACGTTAGAAGAATGAGAATATTGTTATATTTGAAAACATTAAAGAAATTAATAATATTCTGAAAAAAACTACCAAAATTAATTTAATATAAAACTTAAAAATTATAATAAATAGGCCAGGTGAGGTGGCTCACATCTGTAATCCCAGCACTTTGGGAGGCCAAGGTGGGCGAATCACGAGGTCAGGAGTTCAAGACCAGCCTGGCCAACATGGTGAAACCCTGTCTCTACTAACAATACAAAAAATTAGCTGGGTGTAGTGATGGGTGCCTGTAATCCCAGTTACTCGGGAGGCTGAGGCAGGAGAATCACTTGAACTCAGGAGGCAGAGGTTGTAGTGAACCAAGACTGTCCCACTGCACTCCAGCGTGGGTGACAGAGTGAGACTCCATCTCAAAAAAAAAAGTATATATATATAAAAAATAAGCAAAGATAAAGATGTTTAAACAGACAGCTGTGCCTCTCTCAAATCTCTGGCATAAGTTTCTCTTATTGGTGAGATTTTTAAAACTTTAAGAACAAACAAAAAAGACCATTACAAATGTCTATAAAATTTGATGAACATAAAATAATGAAAAGCTACACAGTTCCAAGCAAGTATAAAAATGACACAAAACCTGCAATATGCAGGATAAAAACTTATAAACCAATATCATTTATAAATATAGATATAAAAATCTCAACTATAATTGTAAATGAAATTTGAAAGCTAACTTAAAGACCTGACTATTATAATCAAATAGGGATTATTGCTGGGAGGCAAGGGCAGATTAGCACCAGAAATTACAATAATTTTAGCAATATGCCAAGTAAGAAAAATCATATAATCTTATCATAAAAAGATAAAAATATAGCAGATAAAATTCAATACCCACTATTTATAAAACATCTTCAAGTAGTGAAAATAGAAGCATGTCTCCCTCAACATATAAACATTTGATTTAAATCAAGAGGCAATATCATGCTTAAAGCTGATGCCATTAAAGACAGTACTAGTAAAATCAGGCACAAAACAAATATATTCATAGAGAGGTTCTGGCCAGTAAAAAGAGGGAGATGGAAAAAAAAGTTTTATATATATTTTAAGGGAAATAGGAAAATTACTACTATTTAAAACAATCCATTGAAAAAAGTATTTGAGCTAATTTTTAAAATCAATAAAATTGCCAGATAAAGATATAGAACATTTCACAGAGGATGAAAAAATCCATTCCCAATAGAACCAAAAATATAAACTACTAAGATAGAATCTTAATGGGAAATGTGTGACCTAGATTGGGAGAAGTGGGGGTAGAAGCCTCAAGTGTTTTACTGAGAGATATAAAATAAAATCTGACTAATGGAAAGACTCAGCATGTTCCTTTATGAAAAGTCTAAATATTTTAAGGATGCCAATTCTTTCCAATTAACATATTATGCTTTAAAGCAATTTCAATAAATATCCCAATAGGGGTTTTATTTGTTTGTTTGTTTGTTTGTTTGTTTAAACTGGATCCAATTATGGTAAAGTTAATTTGGAAAAATAATCAAGTGTAAGAAAATTTAATTATATTAAAAACATAAAATGCGATGAAAGAAGCCCTTCACAAAACTAGAACACAAAGTAAAATGTCAATAATTAAAACATTCTGGTACTGATGCAAAAATAAACAGCTTAACCAAATCATAGAATAAATAGAAACTGGAAGAAAATACAAGATTACCACTCAATGGAAAAGGAATGATTTCTCAACAGGCTGGCATCCAATCTGGTTGCATAAGGGCCCCAGAGCAGCAGAACACTTTGGACACACGGAAGGGGACATTTTCTTAGCATGACCTTACTAAGTGGGAACTTGCACACCATCAGCCAAGTGCTGCTACACATCCTTCCTTAACATGTTATCTAGCTTCGTTTTCACCAGAATAGCTTAATGAATCAGAAACCAAACTCAACAGAACACTCTGACCTGGCTTCCTTGATCCACCTCTCTCAACTCTGCTTCTTCCCAGCACTGGGCTTTATCTCCCAAATTCCTCTCTATCTTGTCAGCCCTTAACTCCAACTCACCCCTTTTGACTAACTTGCACTAATAAAACAGCGTTGTCATAACTGGGTAACTGTTTATATTATCATATACCACAGATAAATTCTGAATAAGATACATTCTAATGAGATAAATTCTGAACGAATTAGTTGACTAAAAAGAAAATTAGAAAAATTAAAAGTCTAAAAGTGAATATTTATGAGAATTCTTAAGATATGAGGTACTACGCTATAAAATGATGAATGTGTTACAAAGTAAAAGATCAACAAGTACAACTACCTGAAGACCTAAAGTGTTATATATCTAAAGCAGAGTGTAAAATAAAGCAAATAACAGGTTCACAAAACCTGATGAATAAAGCATAGGATGAATAGTATAATTATATAAAGAACTCATAAAATTATTTTAAAGCACTAATAATATCCCGATAAATATGTAGATAAAGGGCATGAACAGATAGTTCATGTAAGACAGTATACTACAGTATTAGTAAATATTTATAAAAAAATATTCAATTCACTTAAAGAAATAGAAATTGAAACCAATTATTCACCTGATTTTGATAAAAAACTGGTAATACCCATTATTGATACAGCCTCAGGAAAATTGATATTCTTAATATTGCTAGTGGCCATAAAATTATTACAATATATTTGTAAAGCAATTTGGCACTCTTAATCAAAAGCTCTCAAAATATTTTTAATTCAGTAATTACACTTCTGGGAATCTAGCCTAAGAAAATAATCTGATGCCTGGAAAAATATTGATACATGAAGATGTGCAACTCAGTATTATAACTGCAAAGACATGAAACTATATAAAAAGTAAAAATAGTAAATTATGATCAGCCCACTGGAATTACATTTGAAGCACCAATCAAAATCATGGTTACAAGAGTTATGTGGTAACATGGAAAATATGCATAATTTTAGCTGATTACAACTATGAAAAAAACACAAGGCAAAGTACTATAAGGATATACATACTAATATTAATACTACTATTAATAATAATACATTAAGCACCAACTCTGTGCCAGACACTTTCTACATTCTTTCTAATCTTCATACCAACTCTAGGAAATAGAGAAGCAGGTAACAAGGTAATAACTAGCAAGAGCTGCTGGCATCTTCCCTGGAAGGCACAAATGTACCCACATCACCCTTTACCCGGCTAGTTGCACACAGTGCCTTCTGCTATCCGTGCTCTCCAGAAATTGCTCTCAGCTGAAGAGCTCAAGATCACACCTCATTGCCAGGGCAAACTGTACCCAACTTCTGGTCATTGCAGAGGTATAAGGAACCAGATCCTTTGTCCCAGCTGGGGACAATGCCAAAAGGCCATCCCAGCCTCTGAGCTCTTTCTTGTGTGGTTGGCTGGGGCCTCTGTTAAAACTGCACTGCAGCCCAGATTCTCCTTCTACTGATCCCGCTGCCTACCCTACCCCGATGAGACTGATCCTCAGAGTTTTTTCTACTAAAATCCCTACACACTCATCTCTGTCTCAGAATGTGCTATTGGAGGATCTCAACCTACAACAGGTACTACCAGGAAAGGTCCAGGACAGTAGACACTAAAATAGAATTTGGGAGTCAGATCAAGGACACCATCAGGGCAGGTGGAGGAGCACAGACTGCACCTAGCACAAGTTTGCTGCACAACTGCTAAAATGTTCACAAGTGGTGAACTGGGGTGGTATACCGGTGGAAGTGCAATAGTCAGCTGTTGAGGAAATATAGGGGAAATAAGGATTTAAAGAACAATGGAATTGAATGGCTGTTGCTGGTGACAATTGAAACTGTAGAGAAAGATGGTGATGGTGATCATCAATTAAAAGCTGGATGAAAACCAGAAGGCTTCCTTGGCGGATGGAAAGAAAACTGACAATCAGGACTGAGATCCAGAGAAGGTTAAGTTCTCAACACAGGCAAAATTGGGGCCTTGATTGGGAAAGAGTGGGACCCTGACATGATGGGGTCAACTGGGTTGGTACACTAACATGTTTTGATCCCTAGATTCCCCTGAACCATTGGACCTGCAAAGGTGTCCAACTCTTCCCTATTTAAGGTGAGCACTTCCATTACTTGCAGATGATACAGAGGCTTCCCTCACCAGACAGTGTATTCACTCCAAACCCAAGAATGTGTCTCTAATTTTCCTCATGCCCAACAAACAGGGTCAAGTCAAAATATAACCTAGGATTTAAGGCTAGAAATTATAGTAAGAAACGAGAACTAATAGCCTATGCAAATGAAAGGGACAGAAGAAAAAGAACTTATAACAGTGGGAATTCTTTGATTCTCTTTGCATCTCTACATCTGAGGGTTTCTATTGCCCACTAACTTCCACTGCCCTCTCCTGCTTATCCTATGACTGGCCCCTGGTCCTTGCCTTCCCTATCCAACTTACTGATTATTTAGTTAAAAGGCACCCTTCCTGCCTGCCTGCCAGCCAAAATCAAGTATTTTGGTCCAAATCTTGTGCCCACACCAGGAGGGTACAGAGCCAGACCAAATAAAGGCGATGCATGGCACTGAAACTTAGCTCTTTGGCCCATGGCCCTCCAGCCAATGCTCTGCAGATCTGGTCAGGAATGATAAGTGTTATTGGCAAGTCACAATTATGGGACCTAATAGTCCATATCAAGTAGTGTTTACTTTTTGAAAATTCATTTTCCTATAAATCAACCTAAGGTTGCATTGAAACCACTTAAGATTGCATTTAAAATAATTTATCATCCATACGTTAACAGTAATGGCAATATTTGTCTTGATATTTTAACATCAATGTAGTCTGCTTAAACTATTTCAAAGGTTCTTTTATCCACTATTTTCCAGTGCTATGTGATCCAAACCGAGATAACCCTCTACTATCAGAGATTGCATGAAAATCAAAAACAAAGAAAAATCAATAAAATATCTTGGGGGTGGTTTCAGAAGTATGACATGCAATGATACTACTTTAATGTTAGCATAGCCTGCATTAGGCCGGGCACTGTGGCTCACACCTATAATCCCAGCACTTTGGGAGGCCAAGGCAGGTGGATCACCTGAGATCATGAGTTCAAGACCACCCTGACCAACATGGAGAAATCTCATCTCTACTAAAAATACAAAATTAGCCGGGCATGGTGGCACATGCCTGTAATCACAGCTACGTGAGAGACTGAGTCATGAGCATCGCTTGAACCTGGGAGGCGGAGGTTGCAGGGAGCCGAGATTGTGCCATTGTACTCCAGCTTGGGCAACAAGAGTGAAACTCCGTCTCAAAAAAAAAAAAAAAAAAAAGGAATAGCCTGCATTACAGGAGAAATAAATTTGAAATAACTGGTACTTCTTAATTTTCTAATCTGGCAACTCTCCTATATGAATTATTCTTTTACATTTTAATTTTTTTTTACATCTCTTTTACTCATGTACATGCTCAACCAAAATGACTTATTTCTAACTTTGGACAGTAACTGCTTTCAGAAAATGTAAAGTTGTTGCAAAAGAATAGGTAGCTAAGATTCAGAATTTTTCAATATGGGAACTTGTATATTATGTGTCCAATACTTCAATTTAACTTGGTTATGATACTAAAACCATTTCTCACTGCTCTAACCAGCTAAGGAGATCATCTGAGCAGCAGGGAGATGAATACTCAGGTGTCACATGGGAGAAGCATCATTGCTGTAGCAGCATCCATCTTGTTTAAGCCCTCCAGCACTAGAGATTTCACATACATGATATACTTTTTGCTCATAACTGAGGTGGCTAAAGAATTGGTGCTGAATATATAGCATCAGCAAAACAAAACATGATATATTTTATGCTTGCCAATAAAAGAATAATCTGTTCTTGGTCTCTAGAAAAATAGAAGTTGGGGAACACCTTGATTCAAAAATATTCTTCAACATCTTATAATTTCCATTTAAATTGTTAGAAGACAGCACAGTTAGTCTATCTTCCAATATAATCTTTAATATATCTTATCTGTGAATATGTGTTGGAAGTTGTCAATGGAAGAGTGATCATCTAATACCTCAGCTGATAATTGATTTATCTTCCCTTAACCAAGTTGCATAAGCTAATGAAAACAAAAGAATATATAATTGCCATATACATGTATGTACCTAAAACATAGCCTTGAAATGACAATATTATGGGGATAACATATGAAACAAGATCTATGGTTGAAAATATATTTCTCTCAGAAACTGATAACATAGAGAATAAATAAAATATAAAAAATTTTAATAACACAATTAATAGAAGTTTATACCAAATGTAGAACATAAATTTATTTTGAGAACAAATGGAACCTTCAGAAAAATTATCTAGGTACTGGACTTCAAAGAAAGCTTTTATAAATTTTAAAAAGTTAACATTTTATAGTCTATTTCTGTGACCCCAATGCAGATATCAATTACAAAATGATAGATTTATGAAAACTCCTATATGTCTATCTCATACCTTTGGGTTAAAGAGATGATCATATGGGGAATTATGAAATACAATCATTGCTCTTATACTATAGTTTATACATTTCTGCAAAACTACCATGTCATGGAATTTCACACAATAAAAATAACAGGACGCAAGGAGAAAAATAAGTAAGGATTTATAGCAGGCAAAACTTCTATGCATGGCTCCTAATATCTTATGCTCTAATTTCTGGTACCTCTGAATTTAATGATATATCATTCCCATAATTCTGACATGCTGCATGGCACAATGGACCTTAAAGTGGGAGATTACCCAGGTGGGCCTAATTTAATCATATGAGCTCTTAAAAGGAGAGAATTTTCTCTGCATAGTGGCAGCAGACAAACATAGAAGATGAAGTCAGACAGGTTGGAAGTGTGAGAAGAATGACATGAGCCACTGCTGACTTGAAGATGGAGGGGGCCCTGAGAGAAGGAATGTGGCAGCCCCAGGAGCAGAGAGCAGAGACCAACTGCAAGGATATGGGGATCTAATTTCTACAACAGAAGAAAACCAAATTCACTAACCAGTGAGCATGGAAAAGGACCCTTATCTCCAGAACTACAACCCCAAGGAGACCTTGATTTTAGCTTGGTGAGACATTAAGCAGAGAATCCAGCCATACCATGCTGGACTTCTGACCTATGGAAACGTTTGTGTTGTTTTAAATGACTATATTTGTGGTAATTTGTTACATAGCAACAGAAAACTAAGGAGTGAGACAATAAAAATATGTACAGTTTTGTAAGTAACATGCTAAAATAACTAACACATTCGAAATTGCTACCCAGTTTAAACTCCTTAAATACTTAATAAATATTATAATATAACATGTGTTTTCTTTCATTTTTGGCTATAGACTTCCATACATCTTTATTAGATTCTACCTGTTAATTTTGTTATTCAAACTATTGGCACCTTTGCTAATTTTTTTGCCTGTTGGACCTATCAGTAAACAAAAAAATGAATTGAAATCTCCCAATGTGGTAGGGGATTTATCGGTTATCCCTATGGCTTTATCAACTTTTGCTTTATATATTTTAAGGCTATTTTGTTAATTGCATACATGTTTAGAATTGTCACATCCTCTTCTTGATGGATCAAACTTTTTAAAACATTGTATGTTACCCTTTCTAACCCTAATGTTGCTTTCTTGTTTTAAAACCTACTTTTTCTTTTTCAATGGTTTTCTTTTGGTTAATATTTATCCAGTATATCTTTTCCCATGCTTTTATTTGAAATTTTTCTAGTTCATTCTGTTTTAGTCTCATAAAACACATAAAACTTTAGGTTTTTAAACCTAATCTAGTAATCTCTGTCTTCTAACTTGGGGATTTAGTTAGATGATTTATGTTTATAATGAGTATGCAAGGATTTGTTGCTATAACTTTAGTTTCTACTTTCAATTTACTAAATTGTTTAGTTTTTTATTAGTCTTCTTTCTTGCCTTTTAAAAAGAAAAATTGATACCTATAGCACTTCCCTAACAAAATAAGACCTTTATCCTGTTCTCATATCCCTTGGTCTCTACCCACCCACATTCTCATATTCCAAACTTCCCTCTCAGTGATACTACATAGAATTTTAGTAATGAATTATTAAGCATATACTTTCTCTTTTCCTTTTGCTTAGCTTTTCTTTAGAGTCAAAAAATACCCAAACTTTGCTGAAATACTTGATCATCCTTATTTTATATATCTCTTGCAATATCTGCAGGATTTGTTTCTCTACTGATTTGAATACTTCCTTCCAAAGTTTTTTCAATATGGATCGTTGTGGTTTAAGCCCCATTCACAGCCTTGTAGGCCTGAAAATACTTTTATGTTTTTGTATTTAAATAATAATATGTCTGGATACAAAACTTTTTGTTTAATATATTATGGGTCCTTATAAGAGAAAGACGGGAGGATTAGATACATGGAGATGCAGAGAGGAAGGTCATGTGAAGATGGAGACAGAGATTGGATTCATGCAACCCCATGCCAAGAAATGCCAGGGATTGCTGGAAACCACCAGAAGTGAGGAGAAAGGCAAGGAAAGGAGTCTCCTTCAGAGCTTCCAGAAGGAAGCGACCCTGCTGACATGTTGATTTTAGACTTCTGACCTCCAAAATTGTGAGAGAATAAATTTCTGTTGTTTTAAGGTACTTAGCTTATAGTTGTTTGTTAAGGCAGCCCTTGCAAACTATTATGTAGAGATTAGCATCTGTTAATTGTTTCTTCCCATGAGACCAGGCCATAGTTTCCTGGTTCTTAATATGTTGAGCAATTTTGGATTGTATCCTAGATGTTGTAAATATTAAGTTGTAAATACTCTGGATTATGTTATATTTATCCAAAGAGTATAGGCATTTTTGTTTTAGTACACTACTAATTTGATTCAACTTAGACTAGAAACTATCACACTTGAGGTGGGGAGAGAGCATTCAGACCTCAGTTCCGTTCTTTAAGCTTTAGCTGTATTATGCTTCCAATTTGTCCCATGCATTCATGAAACTCAGCCAGAAACTTGGACTGAGTTTGAACACAGAATTTGGAGCTTCTCTTTTTTGGTTCTTTTCTTTTCAGGGTTTCCCCCTCATACTCTGGCTGCCCTGGTTGATCTGAGCTCTTTCAAGTGGTTCCTCTGTCCAAAACTTCAGAGGGGTTTGTTTTAGAATTTTAGCTGCCACAGAGCCATGGAACTTACTCTATGGAAGTTGCTTGCTTTGAGATTCAGCACGTCTCTAAAATCTACTTATCTGACTTCAGTCTTGAAAGCCTTCAAGGAATTGTTTTAGAGAGTTTGTCTAGGATTTATAGATTTTGTTTATGGGAGAACTGGCTTGTTAGATGCCTGCTTCTCCAAACTTAGAGCAGAACTTAGCCTCAGTGCTTTTTTAAAACTCTTTAGGTGATTCTAATGTAAAAGGTAGAAAACTGCTGTTGTAAGGTTGAATCTAGGCTTGATTTAGGAGTGGAAGTCAATAGCCATGTTAACAAGCCATCTACACAAGAACTGGAAACCAAGATAGAACAGGGGCTCATGCTCGTTTGCCTCTGGTTCAAGAGCCCAAGCTCTTAGGGACTCTCTTATAATTGGTTGAAATCAAAAGAAGTAACTTTAGTTTCAAGACAAAGTAATTATGTAAATATTTTATCCTTTTTGAGATTAGGACTCAAGATTCTGTGTTTCCCTCCTTTAAAGCCAGTCTGGCTTGATATTCATTTTTTGAAGTAATGTAAACCATATATTTATTTACATTCATAGTCCCATCACACCATCCATTGAAAAACAAGAACAAAAACAGAAGCCAACTTAAGCCTTTTATAAGCAGATATTCCTCCATGAATATCAGCAATCTGTATTTACAACTATGCTGTTCAGAGCAGTGTGGGCAACACAGTGTTTGACAGAGTTAAATCAGTAAATGCTGCATTTAACAAATGGCTAGTAGTAATTAATAGCTTCCATGTGAAATCTCATATTCTTAATAGTAGAAAGAATCTTTCCCAAATCCCCTAAAGGCAACTTCATCAACCATTATTTCCTTTGTCACTTAAAAAGGAAAATAGCCTAGGCAAACTCCAATTTGAAGCTGTTCGTCTCAGCCCCTGCCTTGCATCAAAATTGAAAACATAATTTCCAGCCCATCTTCACAAATGGAATTGTTGTTATTATTCAGTTTTCCATATGTGAGGAGCTGTCACCTCTGTCAACTTCAGCACATCTCCATTTGTGACTCCAAACCAGACTTACAGGTCTGAACACACGCTGTGCATCTCAAGTGAAGAGGTAATTTCTCTCCTAATGCACCAAGAGCCCTACTGATAAGAGCCAAGTCCCTGGCTTGAATATTTGCTCCTATCATCTCCTAATAACATATTAATGCATCTAATGTCCTCCACATATGCCAGACATCTCTGCTTTTTGGATATTTCCTGACAGGAGATCCAAGTATTGTTATTACTTAGTGCCAGTGGGATGCCACTTAGGATAAGATTATATTTGATTTTCAGTCCTGCTTCATGGTAACCAGCCTCTGGCTGCTATAGTTTTGCTCAGACATCCTCTCTCACCCTAACTATGACCATGACTCATCCTTTCTTACGTAGAACAAAGTCTATTCCTCTGTAGTTTCTATCCATTCCAGGGGCTCACCAGCTGGGAATAGACAAACAAGATTTGGCATCAGAAACCACCTGAGACCCAGCAGATAACTTCAGGGGTGGGCGTGGAGGTTGTTACAGATAGCCCACGCAAAAGGCATCAACTAATAATCTTCCTAAGCATAGTAACAAAACCAAAACAAAACACAGTGAGTATTTCCAAATTCTAGGAGTGAAAAAACTTATCTCAGGAGTGAAGACAATTTTTGAAGTTATGGGTCTGCTGTGGGTTTTTTGCAAAGAAGGAAAGGGACTGAAACAAAGAACTAAACTGATCTGCATGACAAAGCAGGTCATTTGGAGGGAGAAGCTATTGCATCATAAACTGAGTGGAGGGTTCATTGGGATATCAGTAAGAGGAAGTGCCAAAGGAGGCAGATATGTGGGGAGGCAGAGTTGAAGTAAGAGAGAAGATGAAATGCAGGCGGGGGGTTCTGCTCTAAATGAATTAAGGCATTGGCCCTTCCCATCACATAGGATGGTGCATGTCACTGATGGTCTTCGGGAGCAGAGCATCTGAACATGTCTTCATTTCCCATCCCCCTAGTGCTCCCTGGTCCTCAAGTACTCAAGTGTGTTAGACACAAGAGTCCTGGGATGTGGTGGGGAAGCCTGTGCCCATACTTGGGCTAATGAGTGGTGGGGAGGACAGTGTTGCTTTTGCTCTTCATCTCCTGTGGTTAGCTTGAAGTGGCAGCAGAGAACCTTGAGAGGATGATGGTCTCAGAGCACCAGCCACAAAGTGAAAGGAGCAAGTGCTGGTGAGTTACAAAATGACAAGGAGCATAAAACAGACTACTCTTTCCTCTAAAACAGTCCACCCTGGACTCTTCTATGATGTGTCTAGGAAACAGGAAGGGAGTGATAACTAAGTTATACTGAGTACAGGTGGTAAGCAAGGATGTGTCACGGGAAGTCAAACATGGGATACAAAAATCTGAAATCAGACAAGGAGGGCTCAGATGCATTTTACCTAACTGCTCACCAGGTGCTACAAGGCTTTTATTGACTCAGCTGCTGGTAAGTTTTCTCTTGTCTTGAGTTCAGATACCATCTCTTCTTGATGTGTTTGCAAAACAGCCTCTTAACCAGAAAAGACATCTAACCAAGGCAAAAAAAAAAAAAAAAATTAATTAAAAAAAAAATCATCTTTCTATATAGCAAGATCCCTAGCCACTGAGTTCTTTGAGAGCAAACAATATTTAACCTCCCCTAGCAACTCTAAGATTATTGAAATTCAACCCTAAAGAAGCCCCTCAAAGCAATCAGTGCAGAGAAGCAACTCTTTAGTTTTCCTTCAAAGGCTCTCTGAAGCTAACAGGCGGACGTAGCAAGGACAGATGTTCTAAAAAACTGCAAGTATTGTCAGGGACTTTGACTCTAAACTGGTTAGAAATAAGAAGGGAGGCCGGGCGCGGTGGCTCAAGCCTGTAATCCCAGCACTTTGGGAGGCCGAGGCGGGTGGATCACGAGATCAGGAGATCGAGACTATCCTGGCTAACATGGTGAAACCCCGTCTCTACTAAAAATACAAAAAACTAGCCGGGCGTGGTGGCGGACGCCTGTAGTCTCAGCTACTTGGGAGGCTGAGGCGGGAGAATGGCGTGAACCCGGGAGGCGGAGCTTGCAGTGAGCCGAGATCACGCCATTGCACTCCAGCCTGGGAGACACAGCGAGACTCCGTCTCAAAAAAAAAAAAAAAAAAAAAAAAAGAGAAATAAGAAGGGAGTTAATGTTTGTTGAAGTCCTACTTTGGGCCAGACTATGTCAGGCATTTTCACACACACTTGATCACTCTGTCCTTACAACTCCTCTTTAAAGTAGGCATTATAAGGAAAAGGGGGCTTAAGTCAGGAAGGGAGCGCATTGGCCTTCAGGTCTAACACCAAAGCCTATGGTCTTTCTACATTGTCATCCTGTTTCAGAAGGTGCACACATCACAAAGGCACAGCTCAATGACTGTTCACAGGACATGGCGGTATCTCTGGATGACCATAGAATATTCCTGTGGTTCCAAGCTGAGGGTTGCGAACTTTTTGTGCATCATGACTTTAATTGAGTGGGTCTTGATCAACATTTTTTAAATAAAATCAAATAGCATAGAAAATATTACAGTACCTTGCGCAAAGTGTAGGTAAGAAATAATTTGTGAAAATGTGTATGTGAAAGAGTTTATTTCAAAACACTTCAAAGACAGTTAATATAAATTAAGATAGAAGCTATTGAATAGCAATCTTAGGACATTTTATGGGTCTCACAGTGTTCCTCATGCCATGGAAGTCAGCAAATATCTTGAACCAATCTGATTCAAAGAGAGAAGCTTAGAAAAGAATGCCTATAGCCAAAATTTCTGCAACATCCCAAGCCCCACATTACTAGTTCCAACCCCCATCCAACACCTTCCCATAACCCCTGTGTCCACGAAGAGGAAGGAGGAGTGGGCAGGTGGACCCCATCTATGTTGGAAAGCTATGTTGGGCAGGAACCCCTGGTCCTAGAAGGCTCTGACCTCACCTTCTCCACTGGCCATGAGGGTCCTTATAGGCCTCATCCTGCCATGTGCCTGACCCTTTGATGTTCCAGATAGGCCACAACCAGTCACCACAGGCCTAACCTCAAAAACTCTGACTTTCATATGCCAGGTAGGAAAAAAACAGATCACCTTCCCCTTTCTCACCAGTGACCTTTCTGGCAGCCACTGGGCAGAGTGTTTATCTAACAAAGGTATCCCAGCTTTATCTGGACTGGCTAGAAGCACTCTGCAGGTGTTTGTCCTGTCAACACTTTCCTGCCTTGAGACACTCTCTAGCAATGATGGGGGAGGGGGATACTTTGGAACACGTTCCATGCCACCCTCTCCAAGTTTATCATTAATTCTGTTTAATATGACACCTCTGTGTGCTATTATAACTACAGTAAGCATTTGCCTTCCATTCCTTCCACACTCCCCATTTTTCAAGCATCTCTGAGCAAGGCTCTTGGCAGTAGATATACAGTATTGGCAGAAAACAGAGGAAATGATCCTTGCTCATAACAGTAATTCCTCACATTTATATACAGCTTCATAATTGACAAAGCACATTCCGTGCTTTATCTCAATTTATCATCAGTACAGTAGGCACTAACCTAACACTCAGAATTCTTAGAACCTCAAAAATCCCAGAGGCTAAGCAATTTGCCCATGCTCACAGGGAAGTAGGCACTGGAATTGGAACTGAAGCCTGACCCTGCTAACTCTAACAGGGCTCACTGCAGACAAGCCCACCATTCTGGGGCCATAATAACAATAAAAATCACTGACACTACAGAGAATGGGATGGGCTCTGCTCTCTGTTGAGCATGGTCCACAGAGCATCTAATTTGTTCTTTGTAGCAGCTCCCTAAGGAGTATTATTTGGCCCATTTAGAAGGTGAGTTAAGAGAAGCTTCAAAATAGTACGTGCACTTGTCCAAGGAACCTAGGCTAGAAAGGGGCCCAGCTGGGACTTGGGCCCAGGCAGATCATGTTCTACACCTATCTTATACTTAGTCCTTCCCTAGTCCTATAACTCATTAGATTCTCTTTACATTCTTCAGGCTATTTACGGTAGGTGTTATTATTCCTTTTTACAGATGAGGAATTGAGGCCTAGAAGAAAATGTTGATAGACAGATTTTCAAGGGTTGGAAAGGATACCAAAGGTCAATTATTATTATTTCACTTCTTTTTTTTTTTTTTTTTTTTTTTGTAAGAGACGAGGAAATGAGCCTAGAGACAGGCAGTAAATCTCCTATGTCACACAGCTCATTAGTGATAGAGCCTGGATGCAAACTCAAGTCCCCTGAGTCAGTGTTTCTGTCTCAGAAGGCTTCTCCAGGTTCTCAGTGGGAGAATAGCATTTCTGTGCTATTGATTTAATTTCCCCGAGCCTCAGCGTATTCGTGTGTTCAGGTTGCCATAAATAAAATATCAAAAACTGGGTGACCTAAACAACAGACATTTATTTACTCACTGTTCTGGAGGCTGGAAGTCCAAGATCAAGGTGTTGGCAGGTCTGGTTTCTCCCAACACCTCTCTCCTTGGCTTGCAAATGGCTATCTTCTGGCTGTGTCCTCACAAGTCCTTTTCTCTCTTCACACCTGTGCTCCTGCACTCTCTCCCTCTTCTTGTAAGGACACCAGTTCTATAGAATTAGGGCCCCACCCATTATGATCTCATTTAACATTAATTACCTCTTTAAAGGCCTATTTTCATATACTGTCACACTGAGGGTTAGGGCTTCAACCTATGAATTTTGGGGGGAACATAATTCACTCCATAATATTCAGTTTCCTGATCTCTACCATGGGGACACTGTTATACCTCTCACTTACCACCCTTCCAAGACTATTGTGAGGATTAAGTAAATAAGAAAGTATCTGACACTATGCCCAGTCAGGGCAAAGGCCTGATTCATGGAAGTTTGCTTCTGCCCTGCACTCCAAGTTGGGTAGACAGTGGAGGATGGAGGATGGAAAAAGCGCAAATGCAACACTCAGAAGCCAGAGTCTTGCTGGTGTCAGGGGAATAACAAGTTATTGAGAGTAAGAAAGCAACTTACTGTTCGTTATGCTTCCAATTGCTACAGTTGGCATATTATATTAAAGACACTTAGAGTTGGAGAGAAGAAAGCTGCTTTGCAGGCATAAAGAACTTCACAGCAGCAGAGATTTTAGCATGCTTCATGCTGATTGACAGGATGTCTTCTCTTTAAGTGAGAGGCTGTCAGGCACCATATTGTTAAGAGCTTATCAAATTTGTACACAGGATATTCTTTATTGCATCATTCCCTCAGATCCTTGCAGTATTTATGTAAAATCAAATGGAGAGTCATGCTAAATACTGGACACTATGTGACAAGATCTCCATGTCTCATCTTTTTAGAGACCAATGACCATATAATTTGCACTACAGGAATGGTGCAAAACCAAACAGGGCCCTTTCTTGGGTTTTAATGCTTGTCTAGGTGTCCTTACTCTCTACTTAAAGGAGACAAATACAAAGGAAAGATGCACACCAGTGACAGTAGACACATTAAATATTTCTTCAGGGGAACTATGAAGAAATCATAAAAAAGGGAGGTATAGGTGCCCATGAACCAGGGTTCTCACACCAGCTCAGTCCCTGACTGCCGTGTACCTCAAGTAGTTACCTAAACTCTCAGTTCTCAGTTTGCTCACTGGCAAAATGAGGTGGCACGCTGAATGATCTCCAAGGCACCACCCAATCTGAACCATCCAAACAATGCCAAGAAGATCATTTCCCCACACCCGGGACTTTCTCCTTCTCTCTGTGTATCCATCTCAGTTCCTTCTCCACTCCCCATGGTGCTAGAGTCTCCTCTTGAGCCCTGAACTCACTCCTGGGTGTCAGTCCTGTGTCTCCAAGGGATCCATAGAAATCCCCACTATCACTGAACCGCAAGAGGCTTAAACATGGATTTCAATCTGTTTAAGTTGTTTACTCAAGATGAGACAAATCCATTGTCCTTACAGAGCTTAGAATCTCTCTAGCCTGACTGAAGTTTGCCATCCTTACAGCCTAGTGGCGGCAATCCTTAACTGCCCAGCTTCCGTATGCCAGGAATAGTGAGAGATTCAGAGAGGTCAGGCAGCCTCTGCCCAAAGAGGGCAGGCCAGGCAGAAGGTGGCAATGCCACATCCTCCAATTCTGCCTCCAGTTCTGTCAGTGGAAACCACCGTGGAATAGAGGGAAGACCACAGACCTTGGATTCAGATAGGGCTGAGTTTGAAACCTGCTCTCAGCACTTCATCACTTCTTTAATTCCCAAGGACTGATCGGGCATTACCTCTGTATCACGACATTTTGAAGATACACAGATGCATAAGACACTCCTGGCTTTCAAGAAGCTCTGCAGCCAGCTGTGTGACCCTGAAAAGAATCATCGACCTCTCTGAGGCAGAACTTCTCCTATTTTAATTAGGATACTATCCCCCTCTTAGGGCTGCTGTGAGCTAAACAGGATAAATGGAGCATGAGGTTTCTCTTCTGTACTTTCTCTCCCTTACCAGCCCACGCTGATTTCCCACTGTCTTCCCAGGGACTTCAGGCCTGATTACTCTCTGGCGTTGCCACCTTCTGTCTGGCCTGCCCTCTTTGGGCAGAGTCTGCCTGACCTCTCTGGATCTCTCACCATTCCTAGCACACAGAAGGTGTGCCGTTAAGGATTGCAGCCATTGCGCTGTAAGGATGGCAAACTTCAGGCTCGAGAGATTCTAAGCTCCCTGGACAACAAATTTGTCTTTTCCTTTTGTCCTCAGTGCTAAACACCTAGCCCAACCCATAGTGGGTACTGAATAAATAATAATTTTCATCCTAACTCAGAGAGGAGCCTGGATGCTCACGGTTCTTCATTTAAATACAGGAGCCCTCATCTCCCTCTTGCATGTGTCAAAGAAAATGAACAACGTGATTTAGATGAACAACAGGGAAGCCAACGCAATTCCCCCAACTTCCCATCACAATTACTAATAGACTCATTCCTTCATTTATCCCTCTCTTATATTTTCATTGTTCCATAAAGAATGAAATGTGCTGATGAAAACTCACAAAGGTGCTGAAGCCAACTGAAAAGGCAAAGAGGGGAAAAAAAAGATTTTTAGGAAAGAATGAAGCACAATAGCAGGAATAATAAACCAAGACACCAGGAAAATCTCTGCCAGGTGGCCACAAACGGTTTTCTATTTCTGTCCTTGTCAAATGCCTCGTTGGATGAGGCCACACACAAATACTTCCGCTCTGACAAGGGATACTTTGTGAGCCGAGTCCTTCATTAGTTCTGCTATATCAGGTGAAGTTCATGTTCCTCTGGGCAGTTTTATTAGCACTTGAAATCCCGGAAACCCTTAAACCAAGTCACCATCACACTGATCATTATTAGCATTGCTCAAAGTACACATTCTGAAAACTCATATTAAAAATGCCCTGATCATTTCCAACTAAAGAGTTTTTAGCCCAAGGAACTTGGCACATCTGCTTTAGAAGTCAGTCATCTATGAGAGGCTTTTCTCTCCTGTATAATCTGTAGGCAGAGAGCAATAGCCCAGCAGGCTTTCCTTTATCTTTGGAAAAAAAGAGTCAAAATTACATTTATGAAACAATCCTTAAAATAACTTGGAGAACATCTGGTTCTAGTGAGTGGTTCAGGTCAAGATGACAGTCAGCAATTAGTTAACCATAGGAAACAGATGGATTTTCAAGTCCATTTGTCAAGAATTATTTGTGTTAGGTGTCCCTGCCTCCACGTTTCCCTGTCTCAACTGGAAATATGACAGTGGCAGGGGAGAAATCAATGTGAACAATACAGGACCAGGTGGTCATGGTAGAAGACATGTACATGAGCTGGGCCTCAAAGGCTGAGCAGAAACTGGATAGAGGGAGGAGAGGGAAAAGCATTAGAGGGGCTAGAAAGTAAAGAAGGACTTGGAGTAACCCTGATTCACCCAACTGACCTTCTACCAGATGCCAGATGGGCAATTCTAGAGACAAAGGGACAGAGGCAGATTATCCATGATGCTGATAAAGCTCAAGGTTATATAATTTTTATAAAATTTGCAAAAGATAGTTTGACTTCAGTTAGTTTACTGGTATTGCTTCCTAATCCAATTTACCCACCATGATCTTCCCCCCTCAGAATTAAAGGCTACTGGAGGAATCTTGGGCACTTGGAGGATGTAACTTCTGGGAAGCTGAGTTAGGGAAACACATTTCAGTTTAGCGAAGTCTTTTTATGTGGAATGTGGTCACTCCCAAGCATAACTGAATGATCACTGGCCATGGGCACCTCTAGGAACAGTCCTAACATCATCAGTTCAAGGAGTATGGGGAGTTAGTCCATGAACCAAAAAAGTGAAATGCCCTGAAATCTTACAGTTCACACAGGAAAGAAGCTTGATTGATGTTTTCCCAAACTTGATGAAAATCTTAACAATTTACATGAATTCGTGGTGAGAGAGCTCACAAATCACCACCTCCTTGGGACCAAGTCACTGGATTTTTGCTTTGTCCTTTCGGGGAGGTCAGGGTTCTCTGCTGTTGTTTCTTGAGGGTATGCATCTATGTCTTTGCATTGAAGGATCAGTATGTATTCCAGTTTTCCCTATCCATCTTGTTGGGTTTTTATTGGATATATTCTCCTAGTGAATCTTTACCACTATGTCACTGCCTCCTTTTTGGCTCTAGGTGATACCTTAAACCCAGGTTCGCCTTGGCTCCGGTAAATGATTAGAGCACTTCCTGTCCTGAATTGGCGAGGTCCCACAGGCATTATCTCAGCAGGGTGGGAAGACTGGTTTAGGGGTTCATGCCCAGGGGACCAGCAGAACGTACCTCCTATGGCATGGTGCTGCTAAGCAGCCACTCTGACGAGGCATCTCATTTGGCCAAGTTACACAGCGGATTTTCCAGGATTGGGGATAGTCATCCTACCTTCTCCCTTTGTCTCTGGCTGTCCTCGGGGACAGTTCTTTTTCCCTTCAGACAGTCATGATGCTTTGTGGGGTAAGGGCAAGATAGACCTCCTGCAAGTACACCCAGGATGGTGGAGAAGCTGGTTGACCACCTCAATCTCACTTTTTCCAGTGTAGAAACCAGTTGGCGGGGAGATTTTCCACATGCTTGGTGCTGAGCAGAATGTTGGGGAGGAATGTTGAAGTTGTGGAGGTCCAATTATCCTATTGTTTGCTCACAGTTGTATTATTTCTCTGGGGCCCCAGGAACTATCTCATTCTCATAGTTGAGTCTGGGTTGTTGCTGATGAAAATCCCAATGCTGTATATTTGTTTTGAGTTTTCTGTGGAGGAGAGTGAAGCCAGCTTGCTCTATGCTGCCATTTTGGGCTGGTCCTTTAAAAATTTATGTGATGAGTTGTGAAGTTGAAGGAAACTCTTCTACATCACAAATAATGAAAATAATTTTCAATCAACTATGATAAAGAACAAATTATCCTTCTGCTTTCTCTGCAATATTATAAGATCACTATCCTAGGAAAAAGTAATCAGAGTATGAAACCAAAAGAATATAAAGGAAAGAGGTTTATCAGTTGATTTATTGATTAAAATAATGAACAATTTCCCCAAAGTTTGCGATGTCTGGTATTTCCCAGCTTTTAAATGTGTAAGTTGTTATGATTTCTTCTCTCATTCTAAATAGATATTTTTAGGCCTAATTTTATATTCTTTTTCTTAAAGTGAGCGCCTCCCCAAGATGAACAGAATAACACATGAAATGTGTTACCAAAGAAACACAAGAGGGATCTCCTATGTAAGCCTGGGATGCTGGAAACAAAGGCCACATGGGGAGAGAAAAGAAGAACATCTGGGCAGGTGTCCCCTAAAATGACAGGGCTTGGTGTGGAATAATAGTAGCAGGAGTCAAGGCTACCCATAGCAGACAGATCTGGGGCTGTCTTATAGCCCAGGTTGGTGGTTGGGTTCTGTTTTACCCATCACAAGACATTCTTCTTTTGTTCTCAAGTAATCAAGGCCTCTGAGTTCTGCAACTTCTATCCATGTTTTCCTCTCTTGCTGTTTTCTCTAGGGCATGTTTTCACTTGCCAAAAATTTAAAAATAAATGTAATCACCTTCTATATTAGTAGCAAATTATATGCAACCAATATACGCTGTTCTAACATTTGTCCCATTATTAACACCCGTGAAGTGAAACACCTTTTCCTCAATGTGTCCTCACAGAGGACCTCTGTCACAGATCTGGCATGTATCCTTAAATGACATCCTGCCCAGTATCTGTGGAGGCTCTCCTGAGAAAGGACATAAGGACTGCCCATTCACCTGCCTTCTATAGTTACAACCTAACTTCCTCATGAACATATTGCTGTTGATTCAAACATCTTCATTCTATAGCATGCCCCCCTAAAAGTAAAACAAACAGATAATCACACATTATCTCTTTGTTTAATTTTTTTTTGGGGGGAGCATTTAATAGTAATTACATTTCGGCAAGCATTTTCTTTGTAGAAGGATCTTTAATAGTGTCTCCGAAAATGAAAAAAGAACATTTATTATGTACCTACAGTGTGTTGCACCTTGTGTAAATACTACATTTATTTCTCATACCAACCTTGTACAATAGGTATCATTATCCCTGAGAGATTAATTAACTTGCCCAAGATCACACAGCTAGCTAGAAGTAATTGGATTTGCCTGACCTGAAAGCAATGCTAGTGTTAGCACTTTCATCGACTTTCCTCTCTACCCCTGTCTTCCTTACCTCTCTATTTGGGTTTCTTTACCTACAAGTGGTTGAACATAAAATAGTGTCACTTTGGGGAATGTTCCCTAAAAGTCAGGGGCAGCAGATTTTTAATTTTCTTTCTCATTGGCCCACACTTAGTGAAGTCAAGTCTTTGAGTTGATCTTCAGTTGAAAGTATGGAGGAAAACTTAATTTTAAATCAGAATTTTGCCAAGAACAAGCCTACCTTTTCAAGGCTCACCCAACATTCAGTGTTGACAAGCCACCTTTTAAAGGGAGCTGGAATGGCAGGGTTGAGACATTCTAAACCAGGCACCACAAAGGCTCCTATTAAAAAGGAAGAACAGAATCCCCTGCCTCCCGCTGCAGATGCCATTCGCTCCAGGGACTGGATGTCAGAACAAGCCAAAGCAGGTTTCATTCATCCTTGTCCAAACCCCAGGGAGCCAGGGCACTTTATTCAAGGCTGAATATTCAAAGTCTTCACCATTTGCCTCCTCGGCCATCTCCCTCCAGCCAGGTGGCCAGCAGATTCTGATTGATCCCAACAATGTTTCTTCTCATATCTGAATTTCACAAGCATGTGAGAAGTCTCAGGTGTGAGTTTTTCCCCTACTGCTTCTAATAAACCAGGTCCTCACACTTGAAATAAAGCCCGCATCAAGAGACTCTCCCTGGCTAGCCATGCAGCTTCTCGGCAGGTGATTCCACTCTTCGGGGGCTTTCAGAACTTCAGAATCTATAATCAGACGCTTGGAATGACAGCAAATGAAGTGACCCCAGAGGAAATTTGCTTCCCCTTTTGTGGGATGTTAGCTGCTTTAGAATGCTCAGAGGGACACTCTTCTGGCTAAAGGAATCTTTGGGGGAATAAGAACTGAGGAAGATGGGGCCAAGAGATTTCATTATTGCTGGCAAGAAGTGCAGGTGGGGGGTCCTGCCTGGGAGGACCCCTGCTGTCCTGGGTGCCACACTTCTAGAGCTTTAACAACCACAGCAGACCCGTTGTGAAGGAAAGCCAGATGATCAAGGGTAGGCAGCCTCTGTTGTGTTAGAAAAGGTATTAAATGACACAGCTTCCTCAGTCTGAAAAGATCAGGACTCAGAAACAATCCAATCAAAGTCTCTTCAGATAATGATTAAGAGGAGTGAGAAGTTGTACATGGCCTTGTTCAGCTAACCCTACACATGGGGACTAGGGAGCAGCCTCCAAATTGGAAGGAAGCCATTTGGGAAAAATTGAAAGGAAATGTAACTTTACACAGCAGGTAGGAAACTTATGGGACTTACTAGCCCTTGAGGTGGTACAGGCCATTTATAAATAGAATCAAAGCATGTTTAGAAGAACGTGTGAAATAAGAGATCCATTGTGGACCAGTGAGGGAAGTCAGGATATTTGACTAGGGTTTGCCATGATCTTTTGAAGTTGACCTAATAGATGTGTTGTTATCAAACACAGCACAGGTGGATGACATTCACAAACACGACACACATTCCCATGGGTATCTCCAAATTTTGGCCTCTGCCACTGGCAAACCACGAGCTGTACCTCTACCCTTTATTACCTAATGAAACAAGGATACTGAAATGCATGAGAATCAAAGTAACCTAGTGTGGCTATAACCTGAAATTTCTTAGCGAACAGATGAACTCCAAATTTCACCTCAAGTGTTCTCTGGGCTTTTGTCCTGCATATATATTCTGTCTCACTTATGCAGCCATGGCTGTGAAGCACACCAGGATCTCAATGATAAGACTTCAGGCACAAGAGAGTTAACTGAGTCTGCGCAGAGATTGTAATGCTCTAAGAGGGAAGAAATCATGGCCATGGAATTCATTACTGTTAAATTGACACATGCGCAAAATATTTAATTAACTAATTATCCAAAATAGATTTTATCCCTCACTTGCCAAGCCCACTGAACCTAAGGGATACACAAGCAGTGGCAATCATAATGTCCAAGAGGACCTGAAAATTTGAGGGTGTGATTTGAGCTGAACTTGGTCTATGGGGAGACTGCTTAAATAGGCAGAGTTCCATGTCTGCTAGCAATTTCCACTACAAACAGATTCTTCCAAATAGGCAATCATTTCAGTAGCTAGGCTTTCAAGCGCAGCATCCTGGTCCCCTGAAGAGGCTAAAAGGAACAAGGCAGGGACTTGGGTACCAACTAGATCATCAGACCACCGATTTGATCTCTGGATGTGATGATGAGCTGAAAAACTCACCAGAACTAAAAACTCTTTTTAAATGGGAAGATTCCAGGGTATCTAGATCTAAAGGCTCAAAGTGAATAAGGTTGTATTGATGAGCTCCCCAAGGCAGATGAGATACCAGGTCTGCAGACAATTCCAGACTGACTCAACCACCCCAGTAATTTTCTGAGACACTGCAAGGCATGGATCTCTGTACTCTCTATGACCATGTACAAGTCTCTTAAACTTTCTTTAACTTGGTTTTGTAATCTTTAGAATGGAAATCATAAATAGTACTCTGCAATGTTATTCTAAAGATTATGTAATATATCTATGAGGACTCTTGTATAGCCCCTCGCATATCATAGGAACTTAATATATGTTGACTATTATTATTTAATGCTTCCCAACTCAGCTAGACCAGGCACAGTGCAAGTGCTGAGACCTTGCCCTGGAAACTCATACAATCATGAAATCAGTTCCACAGAACTTAACTGGCTTAATTGCTGACATCTCTGATGGCTATTTTGTCATTGACTATACCCAAGTCAAAAACATAATGTGGATCTTGAGACAGAGGGTAGTTAGGTCCTTCTAGAACAGTGAAAATTTAGCAGGTTGTTATGGGTTGAATTGTGTTCTCCAAAAATTCATATGTTGACATCTTAACCCCCAGTACATCAGAATGTGACCCTATTTGGAAACAGGGTCATTACAGATGTAATTAAGAGAGGCAATTTTGGTTTTAAGGTGGCAGAGAACATGGCTGAATTGTGTTCTACTGTTTGTGGAAGGTAGAATTTGTAAGTTGTAAACGTGGCTATTTAGCTGAGGAGATTCATAAGCAAAGTGTTGAAGGTGTGGCCTGGTTTCTCCTTGCTACTTACACTAAAATGTGAGAGGAGAAAGATAAATTGAAACAGGAGCTGCTAAGCAAAAAGAAATCAGAATTTGAAGATCAGGAAAATTCGCAACTTAGATATAGTACAAAAAAATTAAAAAGTATGCTCTGGAAAAGCACCAAGGGTGTGGCTGAACAGGTGTTTGCTATAGAAACTAGGTGGACCCAGTCAGCCATCTCAACAAAAATGTTGCCAAGTTGGATGGAAGAGGACAGAGACAGGAAAAAAAAAAAAAACAACGAAGGAAAGATGCTGGACTTCTGGGCTTCTATGGGCAGCAAATGGGCTTATAGAGATGTCTGGTTACAGATATATGTCATCTTTCAAGAAGAAGGAAGAAAGACCCCAAGAGTGGGGCCACCTCCTTGGTTCCGGAGGGAGAAGCCACCTCCTCCATTCTAAATGGCAGAACAATTACCTAGGGTGGAGTGGGTGAGGTTGCTGCCCTGGCGTGCCTAGAGGATGGAACATTCAACCAAAGAGGATTATCCTCAAGCCTTAAAATCAAATAGAATTTACCCTGCTAGGTTTCAGGCTCACTTAGAACCCATAACCCTTATTTTGTCTTCTGATTTCTCCCTTTTGGAATGGAATATCTATCCTATATCTGTAACACCATTGTATTTTAGAAGCAAATAACTTGTATCACAGGTTCACAGACACAGAGGAATTTTGCCCCAGGGATGAATCATACCCTGAGTACCACCCAGACCTAATTTAGATAATATGTGAATGAGATTTTGGACTTTGACTTGATGCTGGGATGGGATAACTATATTTTGCATGTGAGAAGGAAGTGAATGTAGGGGTGTCAGAAGGCATACCGTTATGGGTTAAATTGTCCTCCCCACTCCCCTCAAAATCTACATGTTGAAGTATTAACTCCCAAAACCTCAGAATGTGACCTTATTTGGAAATTGAGTCATTATAGATATGGTTAGTTAAGAAGAAGCCATACTGGAGCAGGGTCCCAAGACCATGGGAACCCACCTCTTGCATCAGTGTGACCTGGATGTGAGATCTGGAGTCAAAGATCATTTTGAAGCTTTAAAATTTGACTGCCCCGCTGGATTTCAGACTTGCATGGAGCCTGTCACCCCTTTGTTTTGGCCAATTTCTCCCTTTGGATTGGCTGTATTTACCCAATACCCCCATTGTATCTAGGAAGTAACTAGCCTGCTTTTGATTTTACAGGCTCATAGGTAGAAGAAACTTCCCTTGTCTCAGATAAGACTTTGGACTGTGGACTTTTGGGTTAATGCTGAAAAGAATTAAGACGTTTGGAGACTGTCGGGATGGCATGATTGGTTTTGAAATGTGAGGACATGAGATTTGGAGGGGCCAGGGGCAGAATAATATGATTTGGCTGTGTCTCCATCTAAATCTCAACTTGAATGGTATGTCCCAGAATTCCCACATGTTGTGGGAGAGACCCAGGGGGAGGTAATTGAATCTTGGGGGCCAGTCTTTCCCATGCTATTCTTGTGATAGTGAATAAGTCTCATAAGATCTATGGGTTTATCAGGGGTTTCAGCTTTTGCTTCTTCCTCATTTTCTCCTGCTGCTGCCACATAAGAAGTACCTTTTGCCTGCCGCCATGATTCTGAGGCCTCCCCAGCCATGAGGAACTGTAAGTCCAATTAAACCTCTTTTGCTTCCCAGTTTTAGGTATGCCTTTATCAGCTGCATGAAAACAGACTCATACAGACCCCTAATCAAATTGTACTGGTGTCCTTATAAAAAGAGAAAATTTGGATGTAGACATGCACACAGAGAAAATACCATGTAAAGATTGGAGTTATGCTTCTACAAGCCAAGGAACTACTAGAAGGTGGGAAAAAAGCCTGGAATGGCTCTGTCCCTAGAAACCTGGGAACATGGCCCTTCCAACACCTTGACCTCGAACTTCTAGCCTCTAGAACTGTGAGACAATACATTTCTATTGTTTAAGCCACTCAATTCTCAGTTTTCAGTACTTTGTTACAGGAGCCCTAGCAAATGAATATACAGGTTTATATGAAACAGCTAAACACAAATAATTAAAAATATACTTGATGAGATTATCCTGGGAAAGTTGCCATTAGAAAGAAAATTAAACTCCTCACTTACGAGCAATTGAATGTTGTCTACCTGGAATGGTTTAGTCTTTCTGAAATTATTAGTGACTTGTTAAGAATGAATGATTACATTACACAGCAGATTAAGATGAGAAATAACCTATTTTGAAAAACTCCAAACTAGAATACAAAGTTGTCTACACATTCATACCAAATTCTGTGAATCAATGAGCGAAGGAACTATGGAAAATCTGAGAGCTTTTGTATAAAGTAATGATATAGAGGACATAGACACAGACACACACATATACTACATGCATGAACACACACACACACACGGTTGTCCATTGGTATCCTCAGAGGATTGGTTCTATGAGCCTTCACAGACACCAAAATCCATGAATTCCCAAGTCCCTAATATAAAATAAAGTAGTATTTGCATATAACCTATACTTATCCTCCCATATACTCTAAATCATCTCTAGATTATTTCTAGTACCTAATACAATGTAAATGGTAGGTAAATAGTTGTTATACTATATTATTTTTATTTGTATTATGTTTTATTATTATATTATTATTATTTTTATCATTTTTCTCAAAATTTTTACATTTCTTTTTATTTTGTTGAATCTGAAGATGTGGAACATAGATATGGACGGTCAAATGTACATCTATGTATACATACATATATACTCATACATTATCTTAAAGCAATACTATCTTCTCAATGTTAAAGAAGTTTATCACTCTAAATATTGATGAGTGTTTACCTTTCTCAGCCTCCAGTCCTTGTCTTTTCTAGCATTGCTCTGTTTTGAAGCTAAGCTGGCTAGCAGGGACTGCTCCCAGAAGCACCTGTTATCAAAGGGCTCATCGCTTCCTGTTGATTCCAGGGACCAACAGCCATCTAGAACATTCAGCCATTACAATTCAGACCTGGAGAAACAAGTCCAGAAAATAGCTGCACGTTAGATCAAATCATTTTGAAGAAAACAAAAAAAAAAGGAGATCAGGAGCAACTAACAGAGTGAGAGGAATTGATTCTTTCCTCACAAATGAAGTCAAGTTTATTCATTCCTGCCCTTTTTTAAGGACAATTAATGGGAATTTCTAAAACTCAGAATGTCGAAATCATTACTGGCTGATCACTTGAAGCAAGAATGCAGCTGTTATGATTAATGGCTGAATTTTAAATATTTCAGTGGGATCAAGGAAATCTCCACACTACCGTGTACTCCACAGCTTGTCATATGTGCCTCCCCAGGATGCTACAGAGAATGTGATGACATCTCAACAGGTTCTTTCCTCGCTAAAATATTGTGTAATTCCAAGATAAAATCTTAACTAAAACGCAAATTCACTCATTCATCAGCCAGCATGAGGCGGGAAAGTGTAGTACAAAGAGTATTTATGAACCTGGAAGGAAAAAAATGAATCTTGATCTCTGCTTTGTCATTTTATGCAATCCTAGGTGCACTGTTCAAATACTCTGAGTCTCGATGGTCTCATCTGCAAAAAAGAACTGGGAATGAGAAAGTTTTCCTTTCCTGATATGCAGAGAGTCTATGCAAACTATTAAGTGCTATTCAAATGTAAGGTATTAGTACCTGCTACTTTCAAGGAACATGGACATTGATGAAACAGAATAAGGAGTAAGGAGTACTAAGGTTTTAAGAATACACAGACCTGGCCTGCCCTCAGGGAGATTTCAGGCTCATGGACACATAATTCATTTTACAGATAATCATAATTTCAGGTAGAAAATGTAAATACCATAGAGGTGGGGTCACTTCGGGCTTGGGGGCTGGTAAAGAATTAACAAAGACTCCAGGGAATACATGATACTGTGATAAAGGCAGCTGAAACCTGGAGGTCATGCTTTCTGAATTTTGCCAAGTTTGGGGAGTCAGAAGGGAAACCAAAGCCACTGAGGGAACGTGAAACCTTCCAATTCCCTCGTCGATGCAGGAACCCAGTGTTCTTGTGAAGCCGCCTGAAAGCATGGCAAAAATAGAACAGGTCAAGTGTGTCTCCATATCAAACCATTTCCATCTCTCCAGCGTTGCTAAAATTGAAAGTCAGGGTGACATCTGGATGGGGATGATATGCCCTTGTTCTTGTCTATCAAATGCTTTAAAAACCCCCAAATGCTCTGACTCCCAAAATGAAGAAAATCAGACTGGCATGGTGGATAAGTCTGTTGTAATTTGTCTAAAAGAAGAAATGGAAAAATATAAAGAAATAGTTAACTAGATGGACACAGTGGGGGACCATGCCTTGCCTTCTCCCCTGGAGCATGAGAGTCCTGCAGGACCTCCAGCCCAGTCCACCCTCACACCTCACCAGGTTAATCTCCTTCAAATGCAGTTCTGATCACATCTCCAATATGCTCAAGGACTTAGGCATGGCTCCCTGGTGCCTACAAAATTAAGCTCACATTTTTAAAATTAAAATCTGCCACAACAGGGTCCTAACCAATCTTTGCAACATTATCTTCTTTATTCATCTTTATTATCTCTTCTCTTTTTTCCAGTCTAACTGACAGCATACCCTCCCCTGAACCTGCTCTGAGTGCTCCTGCCCGCTGCTCAGGTTTTTGTTCTCTGGTTCTTAAGGGCCTCTCTGTCCCACAACTACCTTCTGAAATTGTAACCATTGTACAAAGTCCAATTCGAATTTCATCCCAATCCGATTAAACAATCATTTGCTGAGCCTCTTCCATGAGATTTTTCCACTGAGTCACTGAAGATGAAAGATGAGTAGGACCTCTCCTGCCTTCAAGTTGCCTCCTAAGAAAAAGGAGGACAGACACATAAACAATTAACCATAAGGCATTGTGCTGGTATGTATAGTGCATTGTGCAGACATGGATGGACTTCGAAAATTTAATTATTACTTCCGCTGTGGAGAAGGATCATGGTAAGGCTCAGAAGAGGTAGCACTTCAGCTACAAGGTAGAACAGTGGATTTCTAGGTAAAGACGAGAGGACGGTGTAAGCCAAGGCACAGAGGCAAAGACAAAACATAGTCAAGGACAAGGACAAGGTTCCAGATTGTTGGATCCTGGAGTGTGTGGAGAAGGAATGAGACCTGACTATAGAAAGGAATTCTGGAACCAAGAATGGTCAGCTTTCCAAGGCATGAGTTCAGACTGTAGCCCATAGATGTGGGGGTATTTTCAAGGCTGAGTTTAAGAGTGATGTCGTATTACATGGTTGATACCACCTGACAACTCTGGTAGTAGTATTGAGGGCAGACTGAGGACAAGGACAGCAGTTAGGAAGCTGTTAATAGTCCACACAAGACATAATCAGGACTTTTAGCACAATAGAGGCAGTATAAATTAAAGAGGGGGGTATATACAAGAAACTCTCTTCTATTGGGAGTCTCCTACTCTACCCCTCCTCCTGGTGTAGATATTACTTCTTCCTGCTATTTCATTTAAGCCACAGCTCATATTTTTATGCATATTAGCATTTTTGACTCATATCATATTGAATTCTGTTTTATCCTCGCAATTTAAAATAAAAAGTTCCTGAGTCTGATTTATAGTAGGTGCTCAAGAAATAAATGAAGAAGGGATATGCATAAAATTGTCTCAGGATGGTTCTGTTGCAGGAAATTAAATCCCACTCAATGTAACTCAAGGAAAGGGAGGTTTATTACTGAGATATAGGGAGAGCTCACAGAAACTGGAGGCAGGAAATAGAATCAGGCCCCAAGAAGGACATGATACTTCTTGGTTCAGGGAAAATTACAAACCAGTTCCCAGGCTCTGGGTCTCTCAGTTCAAATTCTCAAAAGAGAAGATCTATCTATACCAGGAAGAGTCAACTGTGGCCAGAAAGAAGTGAGGCCCCATGATACAAACATGGCAAAAAGAGTCTACCCTTAGGCTAGGGTTGATTGTTTCTCACCTGTAGAAGACACCTTTGCTAGAGATAGTAATGCTTTTCAAAATACTTCACAAATGTTGGTCTCAACTAGGCAGAAACCTCAAATCCTGTGAAATAGGGATGGATTTTTTTTTTTTTAATCTCTCTTTTACCAGCAAGTAAAGAGGCTCAGAGAAGCTAAGTGATTTGCTCAATATCACACACAAACTCACCGGGAGAGCAAAATACCTAAAACCAGGAATCTACCTTCCTCAAACCCAAGACTATTTTGATCACTTTCAAAACATTTCTTTCCATTCATTCACTGACCAATATTTGCTAAGTATGTGTGTGTGTGTATATATACGTACAGATGTGTGTATATATATGTATATATACGTATATATGTATGTGTATATATGTATACACACACACACACACACACACACGGGCTAACTCTTGCGCTTGAGATTAGAGAGGTGAATTCTTAAAAATCATTTTACCTATGCTAATCACTGAAGCGACAAGGTGATATCTTTCAGTTTACCACTCAAGAAATGTGACAAACGGGAGAATAGTTTATTAAAGTACTGAAACTTCTCCTGAAAGTTTCTATAATTAGTGCAGGTACTTAGTGATATTCTAAAGTTATTTTATTCGGCAATAATATTTAAGATTAATATATTCCTCTGGTATCTATAGTAACCGGTCTTTCGGCATAGTATTAAGGTTGGGGATTTATTTATATTTAGGCTTTACCCAGGAGGAAGATTTTTGTATAATTTATTGCTACATTTAGAGAGCATAAAACCTTTAGGCCACAATGTGTAGTTAATATTCAGAATTAAGTCAGTTTATTATGCATCAACTGGTAGGTCAAATTCAGCTTTGTGTGCTATAATTTATAATACAGGTTTTTGCCTGGAGCAACATGGAAGCCCTGAAGCAGTGCTGTGAATTATTACAACTAAATCGGGTACTACCTGCCAAAATATACGCCATTGCTTGTATTTCTATTGCACGAAGACTATAAACATGATTTCCAAGAGCTCTGTGCTGCAAGGACATCTAAATAAAATATCAGTTTCATGACCGGTGTCAGCATTTAGAAACTTATTTCCTGTACTTGCAGTGCTGCAGGTCCGGGTTTCTGTGGCAATTCACATCTTAGCCACTTACAAAATGGCAGTTTATAGGTTTTATGACTACACCATGTAAACGTATTTCTCTCTTTTAATGGGTGCACAAACTACACTGCAGTATAAGCACTATTAAAACTATTTGGAAAGCAACCGTAAATATGGCATTTAATAAGCCAAGATATTTTAATAAAAGATTTAATGCATGCTTAAACTATATTACAGATTTCTTTCCCTGAATACCATTTGTGTTTTTGATAACTGTTTACCTAGTTCCTTGGCTAGGATTTTGAAACTAAAACATGAACAAGCTCTTTTTGGACTGTGGCTTTCAACTGCCTTAATTCCAGGGGATATTTTATAGTCTGCACTAAGTCTAGCAAATGCAGTCACCTCTTGATTATGTATGAGTGAGTTTCCTATTTTATGGATCTGTAAAAATTATAGAAAATCATTTTAATCTAAACATTCCAAAGTAGGAGAAGGTTAAGTAAACTCTGGGACATAGAGTCTATGTATATGGCCATTTACATGATGTTTACAAAGAGCATTTAATCAATTTTTAAAAATTGTTGAATTCCGGCCTAGCGTTCCCTGGTGAAGGTCAAAGTCCAAAAAGAATGACACAAAAACAAGTGAAGGAAGCTAACCTACTGTAAAATTACATCACACATTCCAGGCACTGGGGAGACGAAATAGGTTTCAATAATACACGTCTCTCTCTTCTCTCTAAAAGGGGTGCCCAGGAGTCCATGCAATTGGCATTAGCGGAAAAAAAATCAGCCAAGAAGGAAAAGACAATGGGGAACAGATTTTGCCCTAACCTTAACCCTGATTCTAAAAAATTTAGACATTTCTAATAGTCATAACTGACCAAAAGTCTTCAAATAGAACAGTGAGGGCAAAGCCCCTGGGGTGGGAATCAGTTGGCATGTACTAGGGACACCGAGAAGGTCTTTATTTGTAAGGAGAAGAGTCCTGACTCCACCTTTTCATAATCTAGCAACTTTAGTCCAAGATACTAAATTTTTAGTAACCTTTAGTAGAGTACTTTTTAAGATTCTACTAAGTAAACCTTAGTTCTATAAAGAAACAGAAATTTTAAAAAAGGGAAAATAAAATCTTTCTATGGACACACCATTTGTCAATAAGAACCAAAGTAAAGGAATGGAATTTAAAATCAAATCAGGAAGTTGAACACAAATCAAGCTTTAAGAACTACTAGATAAAACCAGGATCTCTCCCTTTTTTTCTCAGTTAGCATATCAGGGATTGCCTGTAGCTGGGAGCCTATGTCATCAATGCTGCTCTCCCTATCTAGGGATTCCAGGGAAGACACAATCTGTGATGTCAGCATCAGCTGTCTGCTGTGATGCAGCAGACAGAAGGCAGACAGGCAGAGACAGCCATCCAAATAACAGTGGTCCTCTGGGTGGCTCAGTTGGATGACATTTAGGATCTTTTCAGCACTGCAATTCTATACAACTATGCCTCCTGACTAAAAGGACAGGTTGTACCACTTACTCAACAGACATGTACAAGAACATTCACCACCATGGCACACTGCTTCCAAAATGGCAGGAAGCAACTTCAAAGCAGCGATTGTAGTTAATATGTGTTTTATGTCCTTTTGGCTTGAGTATGAAGCACACAGGTGTGGGGAGAGATTACCCCTGCCAGCCACAGGGGCCCATCCTGGCCCAGAGGAGCAGTTGCCGCTTGTCACCTGCAATAGGTGCTCTGAGCACGTCTTTGAAGGAGAAATTTGGCTCATGCCGTGAACATATTTGCTTGCCTGACTAAAGAAAACAGGTGTGTAACCACCTCATGTAAGGGAAGTCGCTGCTCCATGGGCCATGTGATGAGCAAGCTGGAGCAGGTGTGCAGCCTGGCAGGCAGACCCCAGACATGCTCCCGGAAAGATATTGGGCAACAACTGCAGCGTGGTAACTGGCTGTTCCTTTGTGCTTGCCTCACAAGCCATGAGACTGAGAACATGCCAAAAACCTTGCTACTCCCACATCAGAGAGAACTGCACACCGCAGCCAGTAGGTTTGGGATCAAAGGCATATGAACTTTAGGGCAAGTAATCACCAACTTGAGGGTCGCCGTGCTTCAGGAGACCCCCAAAGTTCTCATTCATACAGCTTATGTATAGAAAAAATTTGATAGAGCTTTTTCCAAATTTTACAACAATTCTAGAAATTTATGATATTGCCAATAACTGTGTATGAAAATGAAACTAACTTTTCCAAACCACAAATAACAAAAATTACATTTTGATCAAATATGGTAAAGAAAAGAGTGAACTACCTATTTTCTCTTTAGAAAATACTATAAACTTGTCATATGAAGAAGATGTCAACCACAGAGATGTATAAGGCAGTTAATAAAGTATATTGTTATTTTTCTGGATTTGTATAATGTTTGTGGTATTTGTCAGCTTTCTGAATCCATAATTTGCTGTGACTTTTTTCCTTGTTCTAAATAAATATTCACTATTTTACCTAACTTTGTATGTAGTTGACATATTATTTTTCTTAAAGAGGGGCCTTCCAAAGTATATAGGCTTCAGATTCTACAAAATCTTGATCTGCCCCGGTTCAAAAGTTAACAGCAGGAATGGAAATTACATGTTAAAAATAAGGCAGCATGAGAAAGAAAACATTTAAAAGAATCAAATTTGAAACCTAGAAATAAACATATGGAGTCAGTGAAAAAAATTCCATGGGTGAGTTGAACAGAAAACTAGACAAAACCTTTGAGAAATTAATTATAAGAACAGATATAAGGAAACTGCTCAGAATGCAACACAAGGAGAAAATATGAAAAAGGGTTGAATACGTGGAAGATATAATAATAATGTGCAAATATACATTAGGAATTCCAGAACATAGGAAATGAAAAAATAGAAAAGAGTTAATATTCAAAGGGATAATATTTAAGAATTTTCCAGAATTTAAGAAAGAAATCCTCATATGGCAGGAACATAAAAATTTTTAGACAAATAAATTAAAAGAAACCCACCTCTACACACATAGTAATAGAATGGTAAAGTGTTATAAACAAAGCCATTCAGAAACAGAGAAATTAACAAGCAATAACATTAAGCTAAGACTTTCTACCACAACAAAAGATTCCAGAAGACAATGGAGTATGTTATCTAACTAAACCAACATTCAAGAGTGAGCACAAAACAATGGTGTTTTCAGAAAAAGACAGAGAGTTTACTAAACAAATCCTTTTTGAAAGATCTGCTAAAAGTGTATTTTAAGAAGGAAAGCGAACCCCAAATGATAAAAAGGCTTCAAAAGTAACACTAAGCAAATATATTGGCAAATATCTTTTGAATATTTCTAAAATATCCAAATAAGATTTCTCTTATTTAGATTGCTTTTGGAAACATCTAAATGAGCACTGAGTGCTAATCATAATAACAACGACAAGAGTGGGAAGAAGCCAGGTGCAGTGGTGAGCATCTGCCATCCCAGCTACTGAGGAGGTTGAAGTGAGGATCCCTTGAGCTCAGGAATTCAAGTCCAACCTGGGCAACAGAGTGAGACCCTCATCTCTTGTGGGAAGAAATCAAGGAGGAACTTAAATACTGGAGAAAAATAAAATGAATAGTGTCGGTGCAGAGATTAAAGCTTAAGTTCTTATATTGTCTTGGAAGAGAGTGAAGGTTAATGAATGAGGGTTAGAGTTTTGCAAAATCATAAAATGCATGTTCATACAGAAATCAATAGCCTTCACATACATAATAACCAGTTATAGAAAATAATGGTTAAGAAATTTATAATAGCAAAAGATTAAATATATAGGAAAAATCCAACAAGAAATGTGCAAAATCTCTATAAATAAAACTTTAAACCTTTTGGAAGACACAAAAGTAAACTTAAACAAATAGAAAGAATCTATTCTTGAGTAGGATGACTTAACATCATAAAAATTGTCAGTTCTCCCTTTGTTATTTTATCTTGTTTTATTTTTTTATATACAACAGAAATTTATTGCATACGGTTTTGGAGGCTAAGAAGTCCAAGATCAAAGTGCCAGCAGATTCAATGTCTGGTGAGGGCTCGCTGCTTCATGGATGGCACCTCTTGCTGTGTCCTTTCAAGGTGGAAGAGGCAAGGGAGTTCACTCAACCTTTTCAGGTTTGATTTTTTGTTTTTGTTTTTGATTTTTTCTGAGACAAGTTATCCCCTGCCGCCCAGGCTAGAGTGCAGTGGCACGATCATGACTCACTGCAGCCTCAACATCCCTGGTCTCAGCTGATCCTCCCACCTCAACCTTTAGAGTAGCTGGGTCTATAGGCATGCGCCACCACTCTCCCAGCTAATTTTTTGTATTTTTTTGTAGAGATGGGGTTCCACCATGTTGTCCCTTTGTTAATTTCTAAATTTAATGTTAACTCAATAAAATTCCAACAAGCATTTTTAAGGAGTTAGACCAGTCGATACTAAAATTCATATGAGGAACATACGTGAGAATAGTCAGGAAAGCACTTCAAAAAACAACAGAGGCTGGGCATGGTGGTTCATGACTATAATCCCAGCACTTTGGGAGGCCGAGGTGGGTGGATTACATGTGGTCAGGAGTTTGAGACCAGCCTATCAATATGGTGAAACTCCATCTCTACTAAAATTATAAAAATTAGCGTGACATGGTGGCGTGCGCCTGTAGTCCCAGCTACTCGGGAGGCTGGAGGCAGGAGAATCGCTTGAACCCGGGAGGTGGAGGTTGCAGTGAGCCAAGATCACGCCACTACACTCCAACCTGGGCAACAGAACGAGACTCGGTCTCAAAAAACAACAACAACAACAACGACAACAGAAAAATGAAAATAACTGGGGGGAACTAACTCTGTCAGACAGACATTAAACCATAATGTAAAACCCATATAATTAAAGCAGTACGGTATTGGCTCATGTACAGACAAATAGACCAGTGAAATATAATAGAAAGCTCAGGAATGAATCCAAGTACACGTGGAATATTAGTGTATTAAAAGTATGACATCTAAAGTAACTGGGTCAAAGATGGACTTTTGTTTTTTGGATTTTTTTAATTTTTAAAAATTTTTTGTTTTGTTTCTTCCTTTAAAGACAGACTTTTGAATACATGGTGCTTAGGAAACTGGAGAAACTGGATAGCCATTTGGAATGAAAAAAAAGCAAGATCCATGCCTCATTCAATAAATAAAAATGTTTCATAAAATAAATAAAAAATAAGTTTCAAATAAACATAAATTATAAAATAGAACCATACAAGTACATATATATATGTTTATGTATAGTCACTTTTCCCATGCTTAGGTTAAAGAGAAAGTCACCCATATATATGTTATATATTAAAAGTATTCTAATTATGACTCAAAATCCAGAGGTAACAAAATAATAGATTGATAAATGTTTCTATAGAATTTTAAAATAAGAATAAACATTTATTATTAAAATTCTAACTATTTATGGGAAAGACAAAACATAAGCCAAGTTAAAAGACAAGTGACAGAGAAAATATTTTCAGCAGATATTACAGATAGGGCTAATATCACTAATATATAAAGAACTTTTAAAAATCGAGGGACAAGGTACCAAAACTGCAATACAAAAATGTGAAAAAGATATGAACAATTTACCAAAAGAAAGATATAAATATGACCCTCAAACATAAAAAGATATTAAACTCACTCATAAGTACAGAAATGCAAATTAAAATGACATACCATTTCTTATCAGATTAGCGAAGATTAAAAAGACTACTTCTGTTGACAAAACTGTGATGAAAAAGGAAACAATTGCTCTCAAACACTGCTGTGAAAATGGAAATCACTACAGTCCTTTTGGAGTTCACAATATCTAATAAATTACACATGCACTTACCTTTTAATGTAATAATTCCACTCTTAGGAAGTTACCCTGAAGACATACCTCCATCAATACAAAAGTACACATGCATGAGGTTATTCATTGCCACATTCTTTGTAATTGCAAAATACTGGAAACAGTTTAAATACTCACACACAGAAGAGTAATTGAATGAACTCTGGTACATTCACGCTATGGAAATCTATGCAGCCATAGGAAGAAAGAGGAAGATCTCTATGAACTGTCATGGAGCAGTGTCCTAGTTTTGTCTACTAAGAGAATCTAGAAGCAATGTACATCTAGCAACCATATCTTGTTTAAAAATTTGGTCTCCAATAATAGGAACCAGAACTCCTTGGAGAAATGGCAGACTTTAGGGCTGGAGCAGGAACAGCACAAGGTGAGCCTGAAACATCTCATGTTGCCAAAAAGTAAAGAAATGCTCAAAAACTGATGGGGGCATATCCATAGGAGCCAACTTGAAAATGCTCCCAATGGCCAAATCTGAAACATTTTAAGCAATAACATAATTAATGATTATAATGGATTATGGCCCATAGAAAAAACAAGCGAGGACACAATAAGAATAAAAAGATGAATAAGGAAATGCAAAAAGGGAACAACTCTTCCTTACAGTATATTTTAGTTAATAAAAATAAAAGAAGTGATGGTGATAGAAACATTACCATTTTGCAAACACTATAATAAGTGTTGCAGGCAAGAATCATCAATGGATGCTAAAAGCGACAGATAAGAGTATGATGATGAAAATCAGCATGCTTTCCTGTTTCAAGGCATCTTCCTACAAGATATATCTCAATTGGAAAGGAAAAATGGTAACATTACAGTGGAAAAACCTGACAGACATCACCATAACCAAGTGACCAAAGTTAACATCACCAGTAATGAGACAAATAGGTATCGTAGTACTGAGAACCCATCGTATTTGTGGTATTCATGCCCAAAATGCAAAACTTGAATTTAATCATGACAAAACATTAGATGAATCCAAAGTGAAGATCATTCTACAGAATGTATTTGGCTAGTATTCTTCAGAATGTCGAGATCATGAAAGATAAGGAAAAAGCAAGAAACTGTCCCAGATTAGAGGAGACTAAAGAGATAAAACAACTAAATGTAATACATGATACTGGATTAAACCCTGGTCCAGGTAAAGGACATTAGGGGGACAACTGGAAAAATGCAAATAAGACCTATAAATTAGTTAATAGTATTATATCAATGTTAATGTCTTAGTTTGGATCACTTTACTGTGATTATGTGAGATGTTACTATCTGCGGTTGAAGAAGGATATGTTGGAATTCTTTGTACTATTTTTGCAACCTTTTGTAAGTATAAAATTATTACAAAATGAAAATTAAGAAATAAAAAATACATTCAAAAGATCACATATTAAAATTTCAGAAATACCAGGAATACCACCAGAAAATAAAAACAAAAAAAATAGAGAAAACGAAAGCAATCCAACAGAAAACAGGAAGCAGGGTGGGTCGGGGGTGGGAAGAAGCAAAGAAAAAACTTGTTAAATACAAAACACAAAATGAAATAGCAGAAATAAAACCAAATATATCAGTAATCACAACAGATTCATTATAAAAAACAGAGACACCTAGATGAAGTTTTGAACACAGCAATATTCTGTTCTGTTTGTTTGTTGTTTGAGAGAGAGTCTCACTCTGTCACCCAGACTGGAATGCAATGGCAAAATCTCGGCTCACTGCAACCTCCACCTCCCAGGTTCCAGTGATTCTCCTGCCTCAGCCTCCCGAGTAGCTGGGATTACAGGCAGCTGCCACCATGCCTGGCTAATTTCTTTTTCGTATTTTTAGTAGAGACCAGGTTTCACCCTGTTAGCCAGGCTGGTCTCGAACTGCACATTTAAAGCAAGGTTGAATATGAAGGAATTAATAAGTAAAATTTGAACAAAAGTCATTAAAATATATATGTGATATATGTATATATCATATAAAGGAATATATTTCAAAATAATTAACACTAACTTTTATGACTAACAGACCTCTGAAATCCCAGCAGGTTAATATAAAAAGATTCATTTCTCACTTACATAAAGTCAGTATAAGTTAGGAGGGCTGCTTATGTATTTTAGCTATGTCATTTGAAATGTAAGACCTCACAGATCACCATGGTAGGGGAGGAGAGAAATGAACGAGGCACTGCAGAGCCACACTTTTCCTCACAGTTTTGAAGGAGCATACTTTTCCTCACAACCCATTCTCCAGAACAGGTCCCATGGCCCAACCTGAGAGCAAGAATGTGGAGTACTAACTCTCTCTACCACAAAGGGGGAACACCATGATGACAAAAGGGAAAAACCACCCAGGAGATATACCAGTCATGAATTGTGTGTGCCCAACAGTATCTGCTTAGGTAAAGTGAAAAATGACAGAATTACATTAAGTTGACAAATCAACATGGCTAGCAGGAATTTTTTCACACATTTATCAGTAAGCAATTGTATTAGTCCATTCCCACATGGCTATAAAAAAAACACCTGAGACTGGGTAATGTATAAAGAAAAGAGGTTTAATCGGCTCACAGTTCTATAGGCTGTACAGGAAGTATAGCGGCCTCTGCTTCTGGAGAGACCTCCGGAAGCTTCCAATCATGGTGGAAGGTAAAGGGGGAGTGAGGCATCTCACATGGTGGGAGAAGGAGCAAGAGAGAGAAGGGAAGTGCTACACACTTTTAAACAACCAGCTCTCATGAGAACTTACTATCATGAGGACGGTACAAAGTGGTGGTTGACGCTAAACCATTCACGAGAAACCACCCCCATGATCCAATCATGTTCCACCAGGCCCCACCTCCAACAGTGGGGATTACAATTTGACACGAGATTTGGGTAGGGACACAGATCCAAACCGTATCAGCAATCAAGCAGACAAAAAAAATTAGCAAAGGCATAGATTTGAACAGCACTAATATCAATCTTGATCTAACAATGACACATAGAACCCAAGTGGAAAATACATATTCTTTTCACACACGCATAAGTTCAGTACCTACTAGGTCATAAAGGTTGTTTTAGAAATTGCATAGACTCTATGTTAAGAAGAACTCATAAATCAATAACAAAATAATTAAAATAAAATTGAATAAAAAATCATAAATTTGGAAAGCAAAAATCACATGTTTAGGTAACCAATGAGTTTGTTTGTTTGAGACATTCTTGCTCTGTCACCCAGGCTGGAGTGCAGTGGCACAATCTTGGCTCACTGCAACCTCTGCCTCCCGGGTTCAAGCGATTCTCCTGTCTCAGCCTCCAGAGTAGCTGGGATTACAAGCGTGTGTCACTAAGCCCGCCTAATTTTTATATTTTTAGTAGAGGTAGGGGTTTCACTGTGTTGTCCAGGCTGATCTCGAACTCCTGACCTCAAGTGATCCACCAGCCTTGGCCTCCCTAAGTGCTGGGATTAAAGGCATGAGCCACCACACCCGGCCACCAATGAGTTAAAGAAAAAAAAATCACAATGGAGGTTATAAAATATTTGGAACTGAATAACAACGAAAGCACTATATATCAAATTTATGGGAGTCAATGAAGACAAGAATTATAGAGAAATTTATAGTCTTAAATCCGTGTGTTAAATATTGAAAATAGATGAGTTAAGTATTCAAAAAGTAAGAAAAAGAAAAACAGATTAAATTAAAAGAAAATAGAAAAGAATAAATGAGAGTAAAAGCAATGGGAAAAACTATTAATGATCTGCAAAATTAAAAGCTGGTAGTTGCATTACTAATAGAACAGGAAAATCTCAAGCAAGGATGCCCGATTAGAAAGAGAAAGGGATGAACTACACATACAAAAAAGAATACTACAAAAAACTGAATTCTTATACATTCAAAAACTTAGATAACATGAAAAATTATATATAAGTATATAGATAAAAACAGAAATAGGTATGTATACTCAAACATACATAGATATGCGTATACATGCAAAATTTACCCAAGAAAACATAAGAACATCTGAATAAACCAATCACCATTAAGTAAACTGAACTGCTAGTCAATAGTTGGTTTTCCATATAGAAAGAGATAAAATTGAATACCCAGCTCATACTGTACACAAAAATAAACTCCAGAAAAATTAAATGCCTATAAGTAAAAAAATCCCAAACTTTTATAATTATCATAATATAATGTAAAAGAATATGTTTAGGAATTTAGAGTAAAGACTAATATCTTAAGCCCTCAAAAAAGCAAAAATCGTAAAGAAACAAATTGATAAACTTGACTACATAGAGATTAAAATTTCTAAATTACAATACACAGCAAAACACACAAGTAACAAACTGGAAGAAGATAGTTTGCTAGTGATATGGATTTGAATGCAGGATACAATTCCTATAATCATTAAGAAAAAAGACAAACATACCATTAGAAAAATTAGTCAAAATATATGAATGAGCAATGCACAGAGGAAACATAATGTCCCTAACAATTGGTCAAATGCAAAGTTTAAACTATAAGGTATCATCAGGTAAGCTAAATAATACCAAATGTGGAAGAGATTATGAGGAAACATTTGCTCTCATACAGTGCTGGTAGGAGCATAAATTGATACAATCACTTTGAAGAGGAATTTGGTAATTAAAAATGTGACTATCTTTTAGTTCAACAATTTCATTCCTAGTCAGATATCTTCCAATCTCATCACATTCTCATCCTCCTGAAAAAGAAAACCAAACCAAATCCAAATGGCTTTACAAGTTATTTTATCAAACCCTAAAAAGAAAAGAAAACCCAGAGAATCTCATCCTATATTAACCAAACAGTTTCAAGAAATTGGGGAAAAGTGAAAAATTATCCTGTTCATTTTATATGGTAACTTTGTTATAAAAGATAGGATAACTTTGATACCAAAACCAGAAATTCTCACATGTCCTTACAAGAAGAATAGTACAAAAATGCTCACTGCAATATTAGTCGAAATAGCCAATATTTACAAAATGGAAATTTCCATTAGTAAGGAAATGGATACATTATAGAATGTTCTCATTATGGACTACTACGCAGCAGTTAAAATGAATGAACTACTACTCAGTCATAAAAAGGAACAAATTAATGGCATTTACAGCAACACAGATGGAATTGGAGACTATTATTCCAAGTGAAGTAACTCAGGAACGGAAAATCAAACATAGTATGTTCTCACTCATAAGTAGGAGCTAAGCCATGAGGATGCAAAGGCATAAGAATGACACAGTGGACTCTGAGGACTCAGAGGGAAAGGGTGGGAAGGGGGTGAGGAATAAAAGACTACAACTTGGGTTGTAGTCTTTATACTGCTTGGGTGACAGGTGCACCAAACTCTCACAAATCACCACTAAAGAACTTACTCATGTAAGCAAATACCACCTATTTCCCAAAAACCTATGGAAGTAAAAATTTTTTTTAAAAAGTTAAATGAACTAGAGCCATGTGTATCAACGTAGACGGCAAAAACACAAAAATGACAAAAATATGTTAAGAACACTAAAGTTGGTATATTTGTGTAAAACAATAGGTTGCTACATGTTCTATACATGCACGCACACACACACACACACACACACACCACACCGCACCAAATACACTTTAGTGGAGAGGAAAGGAGGAAAATGAAATCAGGGAGAGGTACAATAAGCTTCAACTTGGCTGGAGAAAAAAGTGAAAGATTCAAACAAAACCAAGTTTTCTCTGACTCTTTCTGCCCAGTCCAGTGCCCCTAGTCAGGGCCTTCCCCAGGATACCAGTGCAGGAACAGCATTTTCTTTCACCAAATTTGAATCATTTGCACATATTGCATCATCAGTAAATCAGCCAGCATCCCATAGGGCACTTTGATGCAGCCAAAATATTTTAAGTTTCTCATCCTTCTCCCTTTCTAAAGACCAAAAGACTACAGCTGGCTGCTCTGGCTTCTGGCAGCCATGAGAATTCTTTTATTATTGCCTGGGACCCCGGCAAACAAACATCTCTAGTCTTCTCTTTCCTTTCCAGGCTCTGCATTCATCTTCCGAGACCTGACCACATACAAAAGTTAGTGTGCCCTGCTTCTCCTTGGAGGGCCCAGTGCCTTGGTGGAAAATTCCTTCTGGACAGTACAGCATAGAATTCAGAGTGCAGTCTCTAGAGTCCTACTCTGTCTGTGTCTGTGGACAAGGCACCTCACTTCTATGTGCCTCAATTTCAGCCTCCATGAAATGGAAATAAATATAGGACCTCCTGGGAAATGTTTTGGGAAGCTTAAGTAATAAGAGCTCACCTTTGGTACATGCTTACTCTGTGTCAGTTACCAAGCTAAATGCTCCACCTGTTTTATCTAGCCCTCTCAGCAATGCAATGAGGTAGACATTTTTGTCTCTCCTTTCAACAGACGGAGAAATGAAAATATTCTGTTTAAAGTCACACAGTCAGAAAGCAGCTTTGGTTTTGGGTCTTTGACCATTATGCTACATTGCCTCCCTGTCTAAGTGAGACAAGAAGAACCTCATGCAGTATTTCACAGAGTGCTTGGGATACAAAAAACACTCTACAAGGGTTAGATGTTGTAGTCGAGAGCCATACTCAGGCTATGCAGCATATAAACACGAAGTTTCCAGGTCCCGTCCATCAAGTGGGTCACTGATCATGACTCACTCCTGCAGACAAACCTGTGAGAGAGATCTGCTTATGAAAGGAAGTGTAAGACAGGTAAGAGAGCTGTCTATTTTCATCACTATGGCTCTGCCCCCATAAACCCATTCCATGAGCTTTCTGGCAGTAAGGATCACAGCCTAGCAATGAGCATCTGCCTTAACTTGCTTGTTTCATAGTCTTTAGTCGTCTAAGCATCATAATATTGCAAGCTCTTCAAAGGTAGCGACTTCTCATGTGTCACCTCCTCCCTGCCCACCTCAGCCTCTCTGTTTTCACTGATGATGTGCTTGTTTTGTCTTAAATCAATAAATGGTTAGATTATTTAGAGATAAGTTGTTTCAACCTAAAAGACTGAGAATCTATGGAATAAGTCGAATTTTTGAAGTAAGGAGTCAACTGGGATGCTGCTTTGGTGTCTGTGGAAACTGAAGAATAAATTAATAGGAAATTCCTCCCTAAACTAACTGATTCAATAAATAGAGAACACTTACATCAATTTCAGTATGCTCACATAAAGGAATATTATACAATCAATAAAAATTATAGTTATAAATAAGAGGGTTTGTTTGTTTGTTTGTTTGTTTTGAGATAGGGTCTTGCTCTGTCACTCAGACTGGAACTCAGTGGCTCAATCTCAGCTCAATGAAACCTCTACCTCTTGGGTTCAAATGATTTTCATGCCTCAGCCTCCGGAGTAGTTGGAATTACAGGCACACATTACCATACTCTGCTAATTTTCATATTTTTAGTAGAGACAGCGTTTCTCCATGTTGCTGAGGCTGGTCTGGAACTCCTGGCCTCAAGTGATCCACCTGCCTTGGCCTCCCAAAGTGTTGGGATTACAGGAGTGAACCACCCGCACCCGATCAAGAGCTTTTAATAACAGATGTTAAAGCAAACTAAATATGGCCTAAGAAGGACTCTGTACTTCTATATTTGAGCCCTTGTGGATGAAGAGTAACTTAGCTTAATAGTCTGACAAAATTGAAAACCTAACTTAATAGTATGCACCTGTAACAATGTCTGAGTGTTGGCCAGTCCCAACGGCCATACTTCAACCACTCAAAGACTACTGAATGTTCAAACTATTCAAATAAGGCAAACACCGAGCTGTAACCAACCTCACTCTTTCTGTACCTCATTTCTAATTTCTTTATGTCATCTTATTTTGTGTATAAATTTGTTCTGACCACGAGGCACCCCTGGAGTCTCTGTGAATCTGGTGTGATTCTGGGGGCTGCCCGAATCATGAATCGTTCATTACTCAATGAAACTCTTTTAAATTTAATTCAGCTGAAATTTTTCTTTTATCATAGAGAAGAATGTTTATGATACAATGTTAAGCAGAAAAGTAGGATACATAATTACACATAAAATGCAATCTCAGCTGTACAGAACATAAGCACAGAAGAAAGAATGGAAGGAAGTATGGTAAATTCACAGTATTTGTCTGAATGGTGAGATTCTGAATGATTTGTACTTTTTCTTCAGACTTTTCTGTGCTTCTAAAATTTTACAATAAGCATTTACTTATTGTATTAACTGAAAATGTTAACTTTTCAAATGGTTCCTTCATAGAATGCAGCTTCCTAGGCACACTGGTACCTCCTCTTCTCCCTCCACCAAAGACAGTGAAAGAATGGAGTCTGAAAGCTTGATCTGGGCTTTCACTCTCCCAGCCACTGGTTAGAGGAGCTTGGCTGAGCTCTTGTAAGCTTCAGTTTCTTCTTTAGATAAATAGGAATATAGGAATAATAGCTCCTCCTTACCCAGATATTGTTAAGGACCACCTGTGATGGAACAGAAGTAGAAGCACTTTGTAAATCCAAGTACCATCTAAACCTTAGCTGGTTGTATTTGCTCTGCTGTGATAGCACAGTTTTTTACTATTGTACCCCAGCCCCCAACACACACACACACACACACACACACACACACACACGCACATACACACACACACATTGACTCATATAGGCCTTTCCACCTCTACATGCTTTTATGGGAGAGAACACTTACCATGGCTGCCTTTTATCTCCTCCTATCCCAGGCCACACACTGCTAGTCTCGCCTCTCCAGTGGCCTGCTGCTGAGGGGCCCAGAGCCACACCTGCTTATCTTAGGTGGTAGCGGGTGGGGGTGGTTATTGTTGGAACAGAAGAAGGGTGACATCATCCTGGGTGCTGCTCATGAAGTGACCACAGGGCAGGGGCAGCCAAAGGCAAGTGCAGAAAGAAAAGCAAACACAGGAGGCGCGCGGTGGCGGGAATTTCGCTTGTTCGCGGTTTAGACCCCACAGATTCCTAGTGGTGGTATGGGTCACCGGAGGTAGATTTCGGGAGCTGGAAGTGTGAGCAGGAATTTCTTCACACCTTCTCTTTGGAGCCCTTAATGATACGACGAACCCCAAACATTTCAGAACATGAAGTAAACAATGGAAAACTGTTCTGCCGCATCGATGTTCCTGACTGACAGTTTAGAGCTGGAGCTGGGCACAGAATGGTGCAAACCTCCTTACTTTTCTTGTGCTGTTGACAACAAAGGAGAAGGAAAACATTTTTCTGGAGAATCCTACCTCTGCAGCGGAGCCCTTAAGCGATTGATTTTGAATCTTGATCCTTTACCAACTAATTTTGAAGAAGACACCTTAGAAATATTTGGCATTCAGTGGGTTACTGAAACAGCATTAGTGAATTCATCTAGAGAGCTCTTTCATTTATTCAGGCAACAACTGTACAACTTGGAAACCTTGTTACAGTCCAGTTGTGATTTTGGGAAGGTATCAACTCTGCACTGCAAAGCAGACAATATCAGACAGCAGTGTGTACTATTTCTCCATTATGTTAAAGTTTTCATCTTCAGGTAGGATATCAGATGAGTATTTTGATCACTGCATGAATTTCTGTGTGTATTCATATAGACTCTGATTGTTTATTTTATCTAATTATTTTTTAGGTATCTGAAAGTACACAATGCTGAGAGTCATGTTCCTGTCCATCCTTATGAGGCTTTGGAGGCTCAACTTCCCTCACTGTTGATTGATGAGCTTCATGGATTACTCTTGTATATTGGACACCTATCTGAACTTCCCAGTATTAATATAGGAGCATTTGTAAATCAAAACCAGATTAAGCTTTTTCCACCATCATGGCATTTATTACATCTCCACTTGGATATACATTGGCTGGTGCTAGAAATTCTTTACATGCTGGGTGAAAAATTGAAACAAGTTGTATATGGTCATCAGTTTATGAATCTGGCAAGTGACAGTTTAACCAATGTCAGCCTGTTTGAAGAACATTGTGAAACTCTGCTTTGTGATTTAATAAGCCTGTCACTCAACAGGTATGACAAGGTGAGGCCTTCTGAATCATTAATGAGTGACCATTGTCCATGTTTATGCATTAAAGAATTATGGGTTCTACTTATTCATCTTCTAGACCACAGAAGTAAATGGTCTGTCTCAGAAGCATTATGGGGTACAAGAATAGAAGATACAGTTCAGAGTTGATCAAGTTGGTAGCCTACAACTACACCAATTATCCATAAAACTGGGCACTCAGAAAGATGAACTAGAAACTCAACTAGATCTGAAAGGACAATTGACTATCTTTAACCATGGTGCTTTTCAGAAGTTTAAAATTGCGTCTGTGTGTTTTTTGTTGTATTCTATCCCTTATGTGGGATTACAGACTGAGTTCATGTTACCTAGATTTTATTAAAAATTTCAAACAGTTGAGCCGAGGAGATCAAGGATACAGTGAGCCAAGATTGTGCCACTGCACTCCAGCCTGGATGACAAAGTGAGACCTTGTCTTGAAAAAAGAAAAAAAAAAATTCAAGCCATTGAATTCTGGGTAGCCAAGAAAAATGGATGGATGCCTAAACCCACATCTGCCTACATAATCTTCCAACAAAATATAGAACAGCAAAATCAAATATATCTACGGTTGACTCTTGAACAATGTGGGAATTAGGGATGTTGACCCTCCCCCCAACATGCAGTCAGAAAGCTGCATGTAACTTTCGACTTCCCCAAAAAACCATTAGTAGCTTACTGCTGACTGCAGTCCTTACCCATAACATAAAGAAACAATTAACATGTATTTTGTATGTTGTGTACATTATATACTGTATTCTCATGATAAAATAAACTAGAGAAAATAAAATGTTAAGAAAACCTTAAGAGAATATATACTTACTTCTCATTAAGTGGAAGTAGGTCACCATAAAGGTCTTCATCCTTATCTTCATGTTGAGTAGGCTAAGGAGGAGGAGGAAGAAGAGGAGGGGTTGGTCTTGCTGTCTTAGGGGTGGTAGAGATGGAAGAAAATCCATATATAAGCGTACCCATGTATTTCAAACCTGTGTTCAAACGTCAGCTGTATACAAAAACATGCATATTATATAACTGCAAATGGGAGTGCTTAGTACCGTCAGTTTTAAAAACAGAAAGCCACTAAAGCTCTTACCACAAGCCTTTCTAATAAGGCAGGGCAGTCTGAGAAAAACTGCTCAGAGAAGAGAACTAACAGTGGTTATATTTTAAAATCATTGTCAGAATGTGAAGATACTGAAAAAGTTTTCTTATAAATCAGAGAACTGATGATAAGAAAGAAACATAGAAGTGTCCATATTACATGGAGTTTCTGTAGAATAAAAATATGAAAATAAGTCATGGTACCTACCCATTGGTGATTGGGTGATGAAGAGCACCAGAAGAGAAAGCAGAGAATTTAGGGTCTTAAAACACCACCACCAAAAAAAAAGAATAAATCAAAGGACTCATACCCATTCCCACCACCCAAAAAAAAAAAAAAAAAAAAAAAAAAAATTCGGTAAAGAAATGGGAAAATGGGACTTTGGTGCATTGTCAAAAGAAGGTGCCCCTGAATTAAGAATCTTTTAAGCTAGTCCTAATCTACAAAATGAACGGAATGAAACTAGACCCTTATAAACTTACTAGAAAAAAACAGATTTGATATACTTTACTTGATGGCATCCTCTCCCCCAGAAACAACTGTATAAAACAGAAGAAAATGACAGCATTGTAGATTGAATTAATTTGTCTGTTCAGACTACATCTGGGGGTATAGAAAAACACCTTGAATAAGATACTCAAATGTTAAAAACAAATGGACAGAAAACGGATTGGATGGAAAGAATACATTGAATGTAGGAAAGAAGTAGGAAGAGGAAAATTATATCAGAATTGACTAAATTACAAGATGACTAAGGGAGAATAGACTTAAATGAAAATTTAATAAGGGGCATAGAAGAAAGGTTGAAAAACAACTAAGGGAATAAAAATGAGATAAATATGAAGAGAGTGAGAAAATGGTTGAGGTGGAAGATAGGCAAAGATGAAATAACTGTACATATAAATGCAATCCCTAGAAAACAATGTGATATAGCTAATATTAAAAACTATAATCAAAGGAAACTTCCCAGAAATAAAAGATCTAAATCTATATTTTGAAAAGGCCTACTGGATAATTTGAAAGATTAACCCCAAGCAATCCACCCAAAGACAGGTCTTACTAAAACTGTTTCACTTTAAACATAAAGAAAAAAATCTCCAAGTTCTCTAGGCACAAAGACCAAACAACTTATAAGAGCAAAATAATTTTATTGACACTAGACTTGCAAAGTCAACTTAAAGCAAGGTCTGAATGCAGCATTTAAAATGACTCAATGAAAAAGTGTGCGCCAAGGATTTTGTAACTTTGACGCTAGCACTCCCACTTCCAGGCATTTACTCTAAATGTATACCCTCCAAAATTAAAATGCATATGCATACATTTATTTATTGCAGTATTGTTTTTATAGTAGTATAGTAGAAACTATCTAAATTCTCATGTATAAAAGAGTGGTTGAGCAAACCATGGTCTATCTGTACTCTGAAGTATTATTCTGTATTAGTGTGTGTTCTCCAGAGAAACAGAGCCCATAGGATATATAGATTTTTGGATTTATTATAATGAATTGGCTCACAGAGTTATGGAGGCTAAGAAGTCCCGAATCTGAGATTGGCAAGCTGAAGACCCAGAGGAGCTGATGGTATAATTTCCCGTCTCAGTCCAAAGGTCTGCAAATCAGGAAGGCCAATGGTGTAATTTCCAGTCTTGAGTCCAAGTCTGAAGGCAGGAAAAGAACAGTGTTTCAGTATGAAGCACAGGGTGTCTTCTCTACCCTCAGTATGACTTTTTGTTATATTCAGGCCACTAATGGATTGGATGGCACCCACCCATATTAGAGAGGGCAATCTCTTTACTCAGTCTACCAATTAAAATGTAACTCTCCACCAGAAAACCTTTATAGACACACCCAGAATAATATTTAACCAAATACCTTGGCATCCTGTGGCCTGCTCAAATTGACACATAAAATTAACGATTCTATTTATAGTTTTGCAATAGAATGAGGAAGACATCTGAACTGATGTGGAGTGAGTTGCAGAATGTATTGTTAGGTAATACAAAGTTCAAAACAATATAGGATGATGTTACCTTTTGTATAAGAAATTAGGAAAAAGGAAATGTGTGTGTGTGTATATATGTGTGTATATATATATTCAATTGTGCACAAATACTGGAAAGACAAACTATTGAGATTGGTGGGTAGAAATGAAGATGGATGGGTGAAAATGGAGTGGAAGGGTTTGATGTAATTATTTGGGTAGTTCTGACTTTAGAATCATGTTAATGTTTCACATGCCCCCAAATTAAATCAATCTGTATGAAAGGTGCACTCAGTGGAATATAACAGAAACAACTGAACTTAAATGTATTTTAAATGAGTAACACTCTTTGTGGAGATTGGCAGTACTAATCCAGGTAACTTTAGAATGTACTATTTTGACACTACTATAAGGCTAAAGACAAAAGAATCATAAAGAACTGTAAATATTTCACTTAGGAGATTTGTTTTTTACATTGTTATGTGAAGATTAGCAATTTAAAATCTATTCTATTTGTATTCTTGGACTGGACAAATTAATAAATACATCGTGTGTAAACAAAAAAAAAAAAAAAAAAAGAAAAGCAAACACAGGAAAGGAAGCACCAGAGTCGAGAGCAGGGAGGGTGACATTTCAGGAACTGCAGCTTCTATAGCTCTAGGCTCCCCATAGGGACCTGCCAGTTCTAGACAGAGAAAGCTTTGTTGCTCATCTGGTTGACCTCTCAAGATTAGCCCTGTTGGTCAGAACTCAACGCACCATCCAGAGCAACACCTTAGTGAACTGTAGCTTTTTATAAACCTTATATATTGCAAAATATTTGGACATATATTTTCTCTCTTGATCCTCACAACACTGCTATGAGAAGTGTATCTTCTCCATCCTAGATCCGGGATAATTTAAATGCATTATTCAAGGTTACACATTCTACTACCAATAATTCATTTGGATCGTAGCTAATCTAACTATGCCTGGTGCTAATTCTTCTAGTCTCCAGGTGACAAATGTCTTGCTATGTAAAGACCCAGCTCTGTTTTTTTGTTTTAATAAATTGTAGGAATTATATATAATACTTGGAGTTGGCCAGAAACAGTGGCTCACACCTGTAATCCCAGCACTTTGGGAGGCTGAGGTGGGTGGATCACCTGAGGTCAGGAGTTCAAGACCAACCTGGCCAACATGGGGAAACCCCATCTCTACTAAAAAAAAAAAAAAAGAAAATACAAAAATTAGCTGCATATCGTGGCAGGAGCTTGAGGCAGGGGAATCACTTGAACCCAGGAGGCAGAGGTTGCACTGAGTTGAGATCGCATCATTGCATTCCAGCCTGGACAACACAGTGAGACTTTTTAAAAAAAGGAGTCATTCATTCATTTCCATAGTTATTAAGAGCCCATAGTGCATCAAACACTGTTCCTTGCAACAGAGGGTTGGAAGAATAAGGATGAATTATACAGGACTGGTATCTCACTATCTTTCTCTTCCTCTTTCTTTACAGCAAAAATACATCTGTCAAACCTCTCTCCTCTCTACTCTTTCATTATCTCTCTCCTGGACTGTTTCAGCAGGCTCATAAGTGGTCCGCCAGCCTGCAGCCCTGCCCTGTGCTTGTCTATCTTTTTATAACCACTCAGGGCCATCCCTAACCCTCTGGGTTAGCCCTCCACTTGTTCAATATGGCTGCTGGATAAAAAACAAGATCTTAAGATGGGCTGCAGGGGTCCCTCTGGGTCTGTGCCCTCCCTCAGCCACCATGTCTTTTCCATTCTCCCTGAATTTTAATACTGTCCTTCTGGTAGGCAACCACTCCCAGGCCTCCAACACAGCTGCCTTTGCCCATTCCCAGCATTTGCATACACAACTTTCTCTGCCTGGCTTACTCCTTTCTTAGTCTTGCCTAGCAAATCTCTATTTAGCTTTTACAACAGAGCTCAGATGGTCCCTTCTTCTACTATACATTTCTGATAGTCTTCCCTAACTCGCAGAAGCCCCCATCTCCTCATGTGGAGTTAACTTCTTGTCATGTTGTACTATAAACCTTTTATTATTATTATTATCATTATTATTATTATTTTCTAGTCAGAGTCTCACTGTGTCACCCAGGCTGGAGTGCAGTGGTGCAATCTCAGCTCACTGCAACTTCTGCCTTCCGGGTTCAAGCGATTCCCCGGCTTCAGCCTCCCAAGTAGCTGAGACTACAGGCCCCCACCACCACGCCCAGCTAATTTTTATATTTTTAGTAGAGATGGGGTTTCACCATGTTGGCCAGGCTGGTTGAAAACTCCTGATCTCAGGTGATCCACACTCCTTGGCCTCCCAAAGTGCTGGGATGACAGGCGTGAGCCACCTCGCCCGGCCCATATAAACCTTTTAAACCTGTTTTTCTATCCTTCTAGATAAATCCCCTAAAGAGATTATAGTCACATCTTAACTCCTAGCTCACAGTTTGCCTGGCACATAGTAGAGACTCAATAGTTTTAAATTGGATTAATTGAATTGAGAGAACAAACTGTATTTTTAATCATAACTTACTCCTCACCTAAGAAGACAAATCTTCTGTTGTCTTCATATATCCTTTAGCCTGGCAGGGGGCAGGGAGGAGAAGGGAGCTTGTGATTCCGTAGGTTTCACAAGAGTTTGAATGTTTGTGTCCCCTCCAAAATTCATGTTGAATAAGAACATGGTAATATTCAAAGGTGGTGCAATATTTCAATGTAACACAAGCCCCGGCTTACAATGTTTCAACTTTACCATAATGCAAAAGTGATACGCATTGAGTAGAAACTGTACTTAACCATACAACCATTCTGTTTTTTCCTTTTAGTACAGTATTCAATAAATCACATGAGATAGTCAACACTTTATTATAAAATAAGCTTTGTGTTGATGATTTTGCCACCTATAGGCTAATGTAAGTGTTCTCAGCACACGTAAGGCAGGCTAGGCTAAACTATATATGTTTGATAGGTTACACGTATTAAATGTATTTTTGACTTAATATTTTCAACTTACCATGGGTTTATCAGGACACAGCCCCATTATAAGTTGAGGAGCATCAGAAGTATTAAGAGGTGGGGCCTTTAGAAAGTGATTAGGCCATGAGGGTTCCTGCCTCATGAATGAGATTAAGGCCTTTATAAAAGGGGCTTTCTGGCCAGGCAGTGGCTCATGCCTGCAATCTCAGCACTTTGGGAGGCCAAGGCGGGCGGATCACCTGAGGTCAAGAGTTTGAGACCAGCCTTGCCAACATGGTGAAACCCCGTCTCTACTAAAAATACAAAATTAGCTGGGCGTGGTGGTGCACTCTTATAATCCCAGCTACTTGGGAGGATGAGGCAAGAGAATTGCTTGAACCCAGGAGGCGGAGGTTGCAGTGAGCCAGGATCATAACACTGCACTGAAGACTCTGTCTCAAAAAAAAAAAGAACAGAGGCTTTCTATAGCATTTGCCATTTTTGTCCTTACATTCCTTTTGTTATGTGAGGGCATAACATTCATCCCTTCTGAAGGATGCAGCAACAAGGTGCCGTCTTAGAAGCAGAGTGGGGGCCATCTCCAGACATCAAACCTGCTGGCTCCCTGACCTTGGACTTCTCAGCCTCCAGAATTGTGAAAAATACATTCTATTTTTTAAACAAATTATCCAGTATATTCTATTGTGTTATAGCAGCACAAACGGACTAAGACAACATATTATCTGTTTTAATGTGTTAAACTTAAAACCATTCTTTATGCTCATCCATGTTCATTACATGTTTGTTGAAAGTAAATTTTGTGTGCATGTGTGTGTGAATTTTAATTTTGTGGATTTTGTGAATTTTTAATGTTGTGAATTGTGTGAAAGTGAATTTTTGTGTGTGTGAATTTTTAAAAGCAGCAGTTTTTGAACATCTACTACCAGCTCTGCCCTAGGGGGTATACAGCAGGATTAGACGTGCTCTGTACCTGCAAGGACACAAGGCTGTCCTCGAGAATAGGATCTGAGCGCTTGGGCAGGAGAATGCTGGAGCCAGAAGTCCAAGTTTGGGGAAGAATGAACAGTAAGGAGGAACCACTGAATCCAGGGGGACAGACAAGCTATCTCAGGGATAGGAAGGTAGGGCCAAGAACACAAATTCAAACCTTGAGTCCTGGGCTCCCTGAGGTCTAAGCAGAGGAAGAAGAGCATTCTAGAGTAGAGTGCAAATTGCAGCAGAGAGGTCAGAGGCAGAAAAGACAATCACATTGGAGAGTAAGACATATTCTCTAAGTGCAGACTGGTTGGACTCTAACTATCAAGAGGCAGGGGCCATTTCTACAACTCGTTTTATAGGTCAGTAAGTATTTTTCCACTGTTGTATTTTCACCAACGGATTGACAAGAAGACACAAACAGGTTGGGTGAGGCCCTTAAGCCAGAGCAGATCCATTTCTCTCCATCAAGGTAAGAACAGGAGGAGGGGCAAGTCTCCACCCCTGCACCTCCAAAGTCAGCTCCCTGGGTGTTATTCAGCACCACCACATCAGTATTCCAACCCCAGAGCTCCTCCAAATACCCATGTAAACATTCATTTGTATTTAAATTGTGCTCCTCTGGATTCAGACTCTTTCTCTGAAAACTCTAACAATCCAATTATCAAGAAAACCAACATGTCATTTCTAAGCCTGGTGGTAGAGACCTTCTCCTCTCCCAGGAAACTCCTTGTTCAGCATGAAGCAGCTTCAGGTGTCCCAGTCTGGATAGGTTTGGTCAGCATCCCAGCACATTCAAGGAAAAAACTGAAAATATTTGTGTTCCTTAGTAGGAAAGGATGAGGGTCAAGGAAGCATGCTAGCAAACCATTGCATTCATTTTAATGCGTAGAGAGGGAAGGGTGGTCAAGGAAAACTTTAGAGAAGAAAAGCCTTGTAAAAACTGCTGGAGGTGCTGCAAAGAGCTCTGCTCTGGAATTAGACAGAGCTGGCTTTGAATCCCAGCATGGTGGCTTCTTAGCTTTCTGAGCTTCAATTCATCTACATCTCTATACAGCGAGGTCAAAGGGTTTCAGTGACCTGGGCTAATATGTGCCTTGTATGGTTGTCTTGATGATTAAATGAAGCAATGTATATGAATATTCCTGGCACAAAGTGGACATTCAGGAAATGCTTTTCCCTTCCTTGTGAAGGCTGGGAATGCTGATTGGTAGAAAGTGAACTAAATCTATTCGCTCTGCAGTATCAGTGGGATGTTCCCTCCCTACTTACTAGAAACTAAACCAAGTCAAAGGAAGAAAATGGAGAAAACAAAGAAAGGGCTAGGAGAAAAACAATTAACACAAACATTTCAAGTTCTGCATACATGAGTCAGAGCTCCCACACCCAAGCAGACCTTGGTGTCATAGATTCCAGATTGCAACTGTAGCAGACAGCCAAACTATTAGGTCACTCTTCTTGAGGATCTCACATGGCTAAGGAGTATTCTTTCTAACAGATGTTTAAAACCCAAATACTTTCAACGACCTTCAGCCAACATCTCCATAGAATCTGGTTGGCCAAGATGCCTTCACTTACCCCCTTCTTGTCAGCCAGCCCGACAACCTCCTTCAGTGGAGGGAAGAAGAATCCTTCCACTAGATATTTTGGGAGTGGGTTAGATGAAGAAATTGGGACACAGCGAAGAACCTGGCCAAGAAGCATGAAAAGCTGATCTTATTACTGTTCTCCTTGGATGTGGTTTGAAACCTGTCCCATCTCAGGCTGCTCATTTCCTCATTAGTAAAACAAAGATATTACCCATGTAGCTCACACATGTCTGGGCCAGGAGTAATAGGGGCTTACATTCATGTAGCCCCCAAGCATATTCACATCCTTTTTTTTTTTTAAGATCTTCACAATATTGTTGAAAGGAAAGCTGGGAAAATGGCAGTTTCTCCCCTTCACAGCTGAGGCATCTGAAATTCAGAGAATTTAAGTGTCTTCTCAAGAGCAAGTCAGGAGTAGAACTGGCCCCAATCCCAATGCCCATTCCACTCCAACCCACTGCCAATTTTTTGCTATAAAAATGCAATTGATTGTAAAGTATTCATAAAATATGGTGTTTCTTTTTATATAATTTTATTGTTTCTCATTTTAACCAAAGTATTGCATATTCATCATAGAAAATTTAGAAAGAACAAATAAGTAAAGGGAAGAAAATCATGATTACCCGTAACTTCACTGAAATATAATGTTGTTTAAAGAAAAAGTAAAAAGATAATATGCCATTGTGCTAATCACCTAATATTCAATCCTGAGATCACCAAAGATGATAGGGTTCAAGAGTTACACCGGGCAGCGACCAGAGACTATGCTCTTGGGGAGGGAGAGGCTCATGAGGAGAGCTGTAGCAGCAGTTAAAGGAAAAAGTAGTGTCGGAGTTTTAATGCAGACAGATCTGTATGCTGTGGGGAAAGGCCAGCGGAGAGGGATGCAGCTGCTGCTCCAGCAGGGAAAGAAGAGAGCTGGAGTGACCCCCCTCTCAAGAGGTAGGGCCCATGTGGAGAAACAGCACTATTGACTTTTTGTCCATATTATCAGGAGAGACACAGGGTGGAAGATGGGAGAGATGGTGATGGGTCTCTAGAAGTTCTTTACTGATTTCCTCTTTGTGAAATTGTTTTCTTTAGTGATGGAGGAGGCAAGGTCTATCTGAAAGTATAAGGAAGATAATTGAGGGTTTCAGGAGACAAGGAGAGAGTAGAAACAGTTGTCTCCGATAAAGAAAGAGAAAACAGTAGTGAGGGCTCTGGTGAAGACCTCAGTCTGGTCTTATGTTTTCTCCAGCTACACAGGCATAGGCTTGGAGTAGATAACGAGTTGGATATAATCAGCCTGTGGCTAAGCAAGCCAGAATGAAGATCTAGGAGAGAAACTAGGAAGGTGGAGGTGTGCAAAGGAAGTGAAATGGTAAGGAAAAAAGAGAAGGTTTCTGGAAATTTCGAGAGAGACATAATGTTGGTGGATCCATGGCTAATAGGTGAAGAAGGGCTATTGGAGCTTGTGTAGAAAAGCATGTGAGCTAGAAAGAGAGGAGTGGTCAGGAGATGAGTGTTTAAAATTGTGATTGCTGGTGGCACTGCAGTTATTAATAATGACAAGGTCTAGGCTTTGACCTTGAAAGTGAGCAGCTGAACTAGGGTAGGACAGAATCATCGGCAAGACAAGATCAGGGAATTGAGAGGACCAAGAAAAGTAAAGATTCTTTAATTCACCTTTAAAAATGTATTGGGAGCATCGTGTATATTTATAATGAAATTACCAAGAATTAAGATGGAATAGTGTTGGAGACTGTAAAGTGAGACAGAACTTAAAATTGTGGAGAAAATGTGGTAGTGACCCAAAGATAAGGAGAAGACTTTGCACTATACATTACTGGGTATTGGATCTTGGAACCCTGACATTCAAAAGCACTTATATGTGATGTTACTTAATTTGGTTTTTTTGTTTGTTTGTTTGTTTGTTTAAGGCAGAGTCTCACTCTGCTGCCCAGGCTGGAGTGCAATGGCATGATCTCAGTTCATTGCAGCATTTACCTCCTGGGTACAAGTGATTCTAGTGCCTCAGCCTCCCAAGTAGCTAGGATTACAGGCATGCACTACCACTCCGGGCTAATTTTTGTATTTTTTGTAGAGACGGGGTTTTACCATGTTGCCCAGGCTGGTCTTGAACTCTTGACATCAAGAGATCCGCCCGCCTCAGCCTCCCAAAGTGCTGGGATTACAGACATGAGCAACAGCACCCGGCCTGATATGACTTAATTTGAAATTATTTAGGAATAGAAATTTTTTTCCAATGGATTAAGAAAAGCAAATAAATGAGCAAAGAATATAAAATCTTAAAATGCATACATTCTCAGCCTCCTCCATTGAAGAAATTCTATCATTTTAAGGTGTAGAGCTTCCACTAAAGAGTAATGAGTTTTGTTACCGCAGACATTTAAATTACTGGTGATCACCCTGAACTAGTGGAAGTTTTGTTAAAGCAAGTCAATTTCCCTTAAAATGTAGGGGTTTGTTTTGTTTTGTTTTGTTTTGTTTTTGAGACAGAGTCTCGCTGTGTCGCCCAGGCTGGAGTGCAGTGGCATGATCTTGGCTCACTGCAGCCTCCACCTTCTGGGTTCAAGCGATTCTCATGCCTCAGCCTCCCCAGTAGCTGTAGCTGGGATTACAGGTTTGTGCTACTACACCTGGCTCAGAGGAGATGCTTTTTTTTTTTTTTTCCTTTGTGTTGTTTTTTGAAACAGAGTCTCGCTCTGTCACCCAGGCTGGATTGCAGTGGTGCGATATTGGCCCACTGCAACCTCCACCTCTCAGGTTCAAATGATTCTCCTGCCTCAGCCTCCTGAGTGGCTGGGACCACAGGTGCCTGCCACCACACCCAGCTACTTTCTGTATTTTTAGTAAAGATGGGGTTTCACCATATTGGCCAGGCTGGTCTCAAACTCCTGACCTCAGATAATTCACCTGTCTCAGCCTCCCAAAATGCTGAGATTACAGGCATGAGCCACCGCGCATGGCCAGAAATGCTTCTTAAACTCAGATGTGGAGGGTGAACATGAGGATAAACTTGTAAAAACATGTCAGGGAATACCATTACAAAGATACAAGAGTAACAGACTTAGAAGTTCAGAGAGTGGCAACTAACTCCCAGCAGGTTGAAGAGAAGACACCATGAGGATAGGTAAAAGAAGAGTCTAGAACAGTAGCTCTCAATCCTTAGCTTGCAATAACATCAACTGTGTTGCTTGCTGAAATGCAGGTCCCTCCCAATCTGATGCACGCCAGCTTAGTACTTCGCGAACTCCTCGTCTAAAGAAGTAGAGAGTGCCAGCCCACGATGGGCTCGGGGCATGGTACAGAGCTTAGATTTTAATCTCTACAAGATGGGAAATTATTGAAGCATTTCTCACCAAATGTACCAGAGGAAAAACAAGTGTGTCTTCATGGCTAAATGTATTTCAAATCCACATTTTCCCCCTCTTAGCCTAAGCAAGGAGCTTTCCAACATTCCAGGAAACTATAACCTTCCTTGGTATCATTAACAGATATTAGAAATAGGATCTAGCACACAGGAGGTTCTTAATAAATGCTAAATAAATAAATAATAAGTAAATAAAATGTGGTTTATATAATACTGTCACCTCCACTCAATATCACTCCAAAATTAATATTGCTTTCTTTTAAAGGCCTTATATATTCCTAAAGTTCCTTTTCAAACTCTAAACCCATTCAGAAAGCCTTTGGATTCAGCATGCCTTCCTTCACCAAATTTATAGGAAGGACAATCTTGAGCCATCTGGTGCCTATTTAATTTTTAACCACCTCTCCCTTGAAATATTTCTTTCTTCATTCTTATTTTGTCCTAAAAACTTGGCTATGAGCTAAACTGCACCATCTGTGACTTCCAGTAAATACAACTGTTGCTAATGAAATTACCCAGTTTCATCATTTTGATTTAAATGCCTTGCCTGTTTTTCTTCTGACCTTTTGTTGCTTGCCATCAAACTCAAGCTTTTGTGAATTCAGATACATACGTCCATGTAGGTCAGTCTTGAGGAATAAATCTTCTCTGTGAAGCACAAGAACCTGGGCCAAGCCCGCTCAGCAGGCTGACATGGGAGGTGGGGGCCGGGGCTGTGCAGAGAAATATAGATGGCACTTGTGCCCGTCCGCTCAATGTGCGCAGGGCCCCAGGGCAGACCCCTGCCATGTGACCAAGTGGCCACTCGGTCTGGCTCTCCGGCCTCCCATTTGTTAGGATGCTGATGATATTAATGAGTTGGGGTGTTGGAGCCCATTCCTTGGCCTTTGGTGTCGGTTCCTCCCTGCACAGGAGTGCTTGACCTGATTGAAGAAAAGGAAAGTTCAGAGATTCTAAACTTTGCCCAAGTGGAGAGAAGGCCTTCCAGAAAAGGAGAAACTTTTGAAGAAATCAGGTCCTTTCACTGCCCAGGACAATGCTTTCATTTAGGTAGCAAACCACTGTTTTTATCATGACCCTATCAAGGGAATAAAAGAGAATGAAAGACGTTCGTCCATCAAGTCATTCAGTCATCAAATTGTTATCAGTACTATTGTCTATATATCAGATAATTAAATAGTGGAGGTTATTACTAGTAATTGCATTGGCTAACACTCATTGAGTCTTCACTATGTAGCAGGCACCGTGCTATGCCCCTTACCTAATCAGTTCATTTAACCCTCATAACAATCCTATAGCTGGGAACTGTTATTATTCCCACATGACAGTGAAGAAGTGAGGCTTAAAGAGGTTAAGCCACTTGTCCAGAGTCCCACAGATTCTAACTCATGCTCATAAACTTGCTGCTTTATTACTTTGCATTTACTGGTGCTCTCTTCCATGCCAGATACTGTGCTGGGAACTGGGGATGCAAAAATGACAAAGATGTAGTCCTTGCCCACTTTCCAGGGAATCAAGAGATAAAAATGCAAATATGCCATCTGAGTGAAGCTACAACAAAGTAGGAAAAATATTCTGGGGTCGCAGAAAGAGAAGGGATTCTGTCTGGGGGAGCCAAGGAAAGATTCACAGCAAGGAGACATGAGATCTAGGTTCGAAGGGAGATGGTGGCCCTGGCAGAAGGAAAGAGACATCCAAAGGAGTGGAAGTGTATGAACAACGGGCCAAGGGGAAGGAGCTTCTGTGTGGGTGAGGATGGGTGGGAGGGTTAAAGGACTGAGTGGTGTCCTTGCCCAGACTGAAGAGACTGGGATGGTGGGGGGAGTCAACCCCACAACTTTACACAAAAACTGTCTGTCAGTGGGTCTCTACAATCACCAGAGGTGGGGTGGAAGTGGGGTGGAAGGTGGGGATGGGGTAGAAGGTGTCTCCAAAGCATCCCAGCACATCTGGTTAGCATTTAACCTAAGAAGCAGCAGGACTCAGCTTTCATTGCTGAATTTTCATTAGCCTTAAGGACTCGCCTGTGCCCTCAAGGTGGTTAAACGCTCAGGACAGTGAGGATATACCCAATAGGCCCAAAGGAGGTTAAGCTGCAGCGCCACAACTCCCCGATTGTCCGTTATCTTCACTTTAATCTCTCCCTCTCTTCTAACTTCAGGATGCTGCTCCTAATGACCGGGAAGGAGATCTGTAAGTCAAAGCTATTTTTAGTTCCACCAACAGTAAAGATATGTTCATTCTCCGTAAGTGTGTCATCAATGTAGTATGACTTCAGTGAAGACAAAATCTTCACAATTCCAAACGCACCCCCCGCCCCCGATGCTGTCATCAGTTTCCACATCGCTTCCTTCTTAGGACCAGGCTTTAAAGGCTAATGCTGATAAGAGAACCCTACCGAGAAGGACTGACACCAGGAACAACTTCATCAGGAGCATGCATCAGATCAGCCAATCTCCTCCTAGGACCCTGGGGAAAGGGACAGGTAGGACCAAAAAAGCTTTCTTGTCCTGGAACAAGGGTCAGTAAATACTTTCTCTAGAGGACCTGACAGTAAATATTTTAGGCTCTGTGGGCCACTTGGTCTTTGTCACAACTACATAATTCTGCTATTGTAGCATGAACACAGCCATGGACAACGGGTGAATGAATGAATGAATGAATGTGACTGTGCTCCAATAAAACTTTATTTGCAAAAATTGGGCATGCAGGCCAGATTTGGTCCACTGGCCATAGTTTGCTAACCACTAAGACAGGTCAATGGGCACCTGTACAGAGAAATAGGATGCCAATCTGAAAAGAGCTCATGGGATGCTGAAAGTGGGATCTACCTAATGAATTTGGTTGCGGTCAGCCCCCAAACATGTTACAGCTCCCCGAGGGTGCTTGTGGGAACAGTCCCCTTTTCTGACCTCCAAAACACAGCCTCAGTGTCATCCTGGCTTCATTCCTCATTTTCAATTAATCCAATCTACCACTAATGCTGTGGGGCGACAGCATTTTCAATTAATCCAGTATATTGCTATTTTCTCCAATGAAATCTCTAAAACCATCTAAAGCTCAAGAGGTTAAGAAATATGTTCATAGTTATCTACATAGCAGTAAGTGACAAAGCCAGGACTTAAACCACGTATGTCAGACACTAAAAACAGATGAACATCCTCACTGCATCTTTACTTTCCAGGAGCCCCTGGGAAATATGTTTGGCATAAAGCCGGCCATGGCAGCCTCACACGGCATCTCTGGGAACCCTTCCCAATGACCCTCACCTTCTGTACTCATAGCTGAACCCCCTGCCGACCCCAAGGGAGATACTCAAGAAATAAGACCCATGTTTAAATATAAGTGCAGGTGGTTGTGGGTGCTGGGATTCCAGGCATACAGTCAAACTGTACTACGTAAATAGATAAGTCAGAATGTGAGCTTTTAAATCAAAGGTGTAAGTTTAAAAGTAACTTTGTAAGAAGGTTAAATCGAAAGTTAAATTTTTAATTTTAAGAGCAGGGTCTGAAACAAGTGTCTATGAGTCGGCAGGAGAAAAAACTATTATTTTATAATAGCCGAACTTTAATGATACATACGTTGTCAACTTCTGAAAATGTTTGAGGTGGCTTAAATATACATGTAAGTGATTAAGACAGTGGTAAAAGAATAACCTAAGTAGTAAAAGGGGAGAGATGGTTGAACCATGCTGCCAGAGAGTTCACAATCACATGGCGTAATCACAATCACTTAGGCCTCAACAAACACTGTTCTCTCTGGTGCAAAACTCTAAAGCTGTGGCCCTCAAAACTTAGGGTGCCCAGGAATGACCTGGAAAGCCTACGTTAAACAGATGACTGGGATCCCTCTGCAGATTCTGACATAGTAGGTCCTGCCTGGCCCCAAAAATCATTGTTTTCCACACACATTCCTGGTAGTTTTGATGAAGATGGTTTAGTGATCATCCATGACAAATGCTGATTTTCGAGAACTTCATGGCAGGCTCTCTGAACAACACAATCATCGTCATTGTCTCAAGAAGAAACTTAAGCAAAGAAATATTCTTTGAGTGACTTTTCAAAGAACTCAATCCTTGGTAAAAACATTGAGGACAGAGGATTCTATCACTGCCCTGGGAGGACGTTTCCTTCAGGAACTAAGGAAGTTTAGTGCAGATCCTACCTTTCTGGTAATCCCACTCTCTTCAGAGACGGAGCTTGGAGAGCCGAGGTGAATGCATGGTTGGTTTCAGATCTTCATGGTGGGTCTCCACGTTGCCTCCAGAAGAGTGACTCAGTCTGGATCTCTCCACAATATAAGGCCACATGCTTCCCACGTGGACGGTCAAGACACTGGGGTCACAGGGTCCTCTTTCTCCTCTACTCTTTACATCTTGTCATAGCCCCTAAAAAAATCTAATTCCTCTAAGCACCACTCTGCTTGCCCCTCTGAATGCCTGCTGCTCCGGGTGTCCTCTGTGCACCCCAATCTCTCCCTAGTCTACCTCTCTGTGCCCAAGAGACAGGGCATATGGATCCCACCAACAGCTCCTGTGCCTTCTGAACTCTGGTTCCTATTCTACTGAGTCAAAGGGTGGCACCTGCTGCAGTTATTCCTCTGCCAAAGGCTGGGTTCTGAGTGGCCATCCTCTCCAGGTTGTAGTGACAGCCCTCTCCTGTCCCTCTGCAAGCCCAAGAGGTAACAGTTCCCCCATTGATTTTAGCCCTGGGATAGGGCATTTCCTTCGGTGGCGGTCTTTCACCTTACCCGTGCTTTTGTAAATAGTCCTGCTCCTCAATTTCCCCATGCTATGAGCATGGAAAGAGAGATGAAGCTATACTACCGAGAAATAAAAAGGGACCTACTTCACAGTAATTAAAGAAACCCTCATGTGTCTGGGAACGGTAACAACATTATTCGGTAGAAAGGGAGCAACTGAAAACAAAATCATTAGTGGAACTTCGTGCCACAGTTCTAGCAACTATCCCTGCTTCTGTGCGTCTAGGCTATAAATGAGATGATTAATATGAGAGCATATTAAATCTTATTTTTAAAAGGGTCAAAAGTAGTAAATACCTAAAGGAGTGAATTGTGTAAGCAAAACCAATTTTTCTCATCTGTAAAACTTATTATTTTTATTATTATCCTTCAATTTGAACAGTTTACCTATAGGGAGATTGCCTGAAACCATTGCTACAGAATAAAAGATGAAACACTCCTGATTATTGTAAATACAAAATTGCATGCAGGATTGTGTAAAGACAATGCCAGGTTGGACTGCCAGAATGAACCAACAGCGCGTGATGTGCTTCCCCGTGCAGAGAGCCTATGAATGGACGTGCAGTCAGGGAGGTTTCACATCACAAAGTTTCCTATCCCAGAAAAGCAGATGTTCATAGCTCTAGGAATGGAATGCGACCCTTGTGGAGAGCCCGTAAATGGACGCATGGGGGGCGTCTGTCCATATGGATAAGATAGGGCTATACATGCCCTCATCTTGCCACAGCTCTTCTAGGCCTCTTTAGGGTTAAGGCATACTCCCTTCTGAGAATTTCTGGTCTAACCAGTTGTCTAGCTTCATGTCCTGTTTCTGTGGATTGTTTGTAACCAGCTTTTGCTGTATCTGTTACTGCTGATTAATATCTTGCTAATCATAGGTTATGGAAAGACTGTGTTTCCGTTTTAAGGCTCTGTTAGAAATTACTGATGCACACACTATATTGTAAATTCTTATCTCTGTATATTGTACTTCTGCATACAGATGTTATGTTAAAGAATTACTTCATCCCCATGTGACCATCTCACCTCATAATCAAATGACCCTAAATCCCTCACTAACATACCCCTGCCCTCACTGAACTTAATAATAAATGCTGGCATATCCAGTGCATTGTTGGCACTGCGGGACCAGAAGGTGGTGACTCCCCTGGACCCAGTTTTCACTATCTTTTGTGTGTCTATTATTTCTCGACCTGCCAATCCTCCTGGAAACAAAGAGAGAGCCCCGTTGCATTGTGGGCTGCCGGTCAGATCCCACAATATTTACCAGGTGCTCTTACATGTGTTTTCTTATTTGATGTGTATCTCACACCAGCCTTGGAAAGGGGACAGGACTGTTCCCCTTTATAATGCGGAGAATGATGCTCTGAAACTTTAAGGCATTTGCTCACAAACTCACAGAAGTGATCCAGGCGGATGTTCAGGGCTCTACCCATCATATAAGCCTAATTCAGAGGAGGTTTGCAGTTCTGGGGGCCAATAGGTTTCACACAACAGTCAGTTTGCATTGGTTGGTAGTAACTGTGCTGTGTTGAGAGGATTCTGAGGCTGTCTGGACTCAAGAGAAAAGAGTATCTTAACTAGCAATGTCTGGCAAGACATAGAATTGAGGAGCAATACCATGCCTCCTACAGATTTTCTGCCTTGGCACAGTGTTTGAGATCATGGGCTTTGGAGGGATGAAGGCCTGAGTCAGCACCTGACTCGGTCTCCCCACTCAACCTTCTGAGTCTTGGTTTCCTCATCTGCTATCAAAGGCCATAATATTAACTTTCCCACAGAATTGTTTCTTTTTGTTCTTAACCCAAACTTATTTTCACATGAAAAGAAGCACCACCCTTATCTAAAAGAACAAATCGTGCAGAGAAATCTATGAACAGCATCCATTCTAGACTTAACAATTCAATCAATAAAAGTAGCAAAGTACAGGAGGGGATGAGCTGGGCTTCGAGTTAGGAATGCTGGCATCTGTCCCAGTTTTCCCTTCATAATTTGTTCTAGGGCTATGGAGATGCCCGTAAAGGACTCTCATTCCTATTGCAAGACAAAGAGAATGCAATCCAATGCAATGTTTCAATCATGGAGTCTTTATTGGACACAGGCTGGCATGAGTTGACGGTACTTGAAAATCAGCAAGGTACTTTCCAAAATAATATATAAGCCTTTCTTAAAAGTAGGTCCTGTTTGTCAGTCTTGATGAGTTCTGTCTGACCTATGTAATCATCGGCACATGAGTTCGTTTTTTAAATAACGGTTTCTTAATCTAGAAAATGAGATTGTTGGAACATAAGTTTTTTAAAAAGAGTAATTCTCCTACTGGGAAAAGGAGTATGAGAACTATGTTTGTCAATTTCCTAACTTTCTTGGTATTATATTGTCTTTGTAGTAATGAAAATAATAGTAATAATATCATAATTTAATATCTTTTTGAACCCTTTAGAATCAATTTATTTTTCTCTTCTTATCTTTCTGGTGGCTTTGATTACCTCTCTTACTTTTTAAAATTTGTGTAACACTTCTATTTTTGTAAGCATTCGTTTTCCTTGCAGAATGCAGCGCGTGAGCATTACTTGCATGCTTTGTTCATGATAATAACTGAGATAGGCCAGAAAACCTCCCATCCTGAAATATATCCTCCTCACGCATGAAACTCCATGTTTCTAATAGTGGAATCCGTCCCTCTGACTTGTGTTGTCTTTGCAGCTACAAATGCTCATGGGAGGAACAACAGCTTCAGTCCCTAAACCTTGGTGCAGCTGAGTTTATTAGAGATTTTCCAGACCTTAATAAGAGCCTGTGACAGTACTAAGACCCTGGGGATGGTGAGAAGAAGGCTGGAACCAGGAGGCTGCTGCATTTTACAGGATACTGGAGCGCAGGTCTCAATCAAAGGCTAGAGTTCAGAAAGACATGCCTCTCAGATCCCTCTACCTTTAAGCATTTTTTTAAATTAATAATTGCATATTGACCATTAAAACCATCACATGTATAGGAGTTTGTTGTCTAAAATTTGTATTATAGATACAATTGAAATGTTTAGCAATCTTTATAAGTAAGAAAATCATTACTACTTGGGTCAGAAGCAATGCAAGTCAAGTTTAGGTCTATGGCTTTTGTTCCTGATCAGTAATATATAGATGATTTGCATTCTCTTACCCTCTCTAAATCTGGAAAGATGCACTTCATAGTGTCTCTAATCTCACACATTTTAACTTGCACTTTTAATTGTTGAAAATGTCATTCTGAAATCCAACAATGAATGAATGAATGTGTATATACTCATCATATACGTGTACACATGCACAAATAAAACCTGTATCTCAGAGCCCACATATCTTGTTTAAGCTGCTCTTTCAGGAAGATTTATGACACTCTGCTTTACAAAGAAAGTTTAAAAGAGAGAAAGAAAACGAAATGAAACAGTGACTGTTCCCTAGTGCAATTACTCTGTCAAATACTCCCCTAGGGAAAGGAATTTGCTCTTATTGTGAAATAAATTAATATAGAAACCAGACTCCTGAGGTAACTTTTCTTTATCCCCAGGCAGTATTTTCCCACTACTGCTCTCAAAATTCACTTTTGGTGATACACATATGGGAGGTTGGAAATAGCTAGAAATTATACGTTTGAATTTTAAATATATTCCCATTTCCATAAATGTTAGCAGCTCCCCAAATTATCAGGGAGTACACAATTGTTTAGAGATCTCCTGCCTCAGAAATCAATTGCTTGTTCTCTTCACCCTTGGTGGGGGGTGGAGGAGGAGAGGGAGCACTTTCTCTTACAATCTTTTCAATCCCACAAATCAGAATTTCTTTCCCAGAAGCTGTCACTTGCCCAGAAAATGTGGAATGACAAGGCCCATTGGGCTGCAAGAAGAGTGTAGACACGCCCAAGCTTAGTTAGTCCTTTTCCCAAAATCCACAACTCAGCATTCACTGGGAACCTTCACTCCCCACATGCCAGCTCAAGCCCTTCGTGATTCCTAATTAGGGGTTCACTGCTCAATTAGTGCCCCATTAGCCTTGTACCATGTTAACTTCAAACCACTGGTCATGTTTCTCTTCACTTCAGCCATATTATGAATGGATAGAACTTACAATCAATCATGGAAACCCTTGCCAGCTGAAATTCACTCTAATCTTAAAACAACATAAGAGCAGTATATGTAAAATCAGTGAGGGACTGTCTTAACCAAACTACAGAGCAAAGCAGGGCCTTTTAGGAGGTGGCTATTCAAGGGGGAAAAATCTGGAATATATAGTGCAAATAAATATCAGGCACATGGAAATGAAGATAATGACTAAATGCTTCATGCTGACCTTTATGATTTGAGAGTCTGTGCCTTCCCTTTCTATGTCATGGAAGCCTTACTGATGAACAGGTAGAAACCTCTTTTTGTTGCTTCCTAGGGACAGACATTTCCATCTCTAAGTTATTTCACTTAGAAACAACTAATATTTATTGAGCTCTTACTTTGTACCAGGCTTTAGTCTATGGGCTTTATATGTTTTAACTTGTTTAATTCACACTGTGCTGAAAGTTATCTTTCCTCTCTCCATTCAATAGGAAAGAAAACTGAGGCTTAAAGACCATAGATACCACTGCACAGAGTAGAAAGCAAGAAGACCCTGAAGACGAGAGGTTCTACGTCCTATGCTACATTGTCTACTAGAAGGATTTTAAAATGCCAACAGGTTTAATAACAGTAAGTATCTTATCTATCATTTATTAAGTGTCTACTACAGTATGTTCTTTTGTGCACATGCACGTGTGTGTGTGTGTGTGTAAGTATAGTGTGTCTGCACTCTTATTTTCCGAACGATGCTGGCTCTTACACACACAAATGAAATAATGTTGGCAGGATAATGAACTGATTAAGAGCACAAGCTGTGGAGTCAGACTCTCAGATCAAACCTCAGCTCCACCACGGCTAGTTGTGTGACCTTGTACAAATTACTTGAACTTTCTAAGCCTCATCTATAAAAATGAAGGCAATAATGGCAACTACTTGGTGGGGTGGTTGTGAGGATGAAAGGAAATAATCTCAGGGAAGGGCTTAGAATGGAGCCCAGTGCATAGTAAAAGTTAAATGAATACTGTAATTATTTTCCTCTGTTGACAGAGAAGAGATTTTTATAGTCAATAGGTAGGCTGGCCTGTATGACTCCTCCACTAAAAATATAACTGGTTACATTGTGGTTTCACACCAATAAGCACTAAGAGATGGGAGACTTTTCTTTTTTTATAGTGTTGATTTAGTTTGGCTTCGTTGGGCCGTTCAAAAAGCATATCTTTTGACCCATTCCCGGTATTCTCTGCAAATTGCATGGACTAAAGGAGACAAATCCAGCGAAGGGTGAGAAAGGGCTATAGAAACAGAAAGGAACGCAAAAAACATTGTCTAATTCTAAGAAATTATAAACTACTTTCACTAAAAGGAACATTAAGGCATCATATTCTATTAATTCTTATTATAAACAACACATTCTCAGCATACAGAATTTAGAAAACAGAGAAAGGCACAAAAATTTTTTAAAAACTAAAAGAAGAAAAGAAAAATCAACCTCATAATCTTATCACTGTTGATTTTTTGAGGATAGATAATGAGTCAGGAAATACTGGCATGGACACACCAATGGAGAACAGAGGTGTCCCTTCTGATTGGCTGGAGCCAGCTACAACAATTCCCAAATACTCCCACAATCACCCAAGGCTTGTGCACTCTTTGTATTCATATGTGTTTGTTTGTGGAAACACATTCAATATATAGGTTCATTCAGATTTTAAAATTGCTTTTATCACTTATACAATGAACTTTTCCTGTCATTAGACATTCTTTAAGGGCATGATTTTAAAATCATCTACTGATAATGCAATCGAGTTGATATCATGATCTATTGAGACATTCTATTAGTGTTCAATATTCATGTAGCTTCCAATTTTTGTTATCATAAATATCTTTTGTACATAAACCTTTGAGTAGCTAATGTTATAATCTGAAGCACGTATTTACTTACATGCCAAAATAACATTTTAATTTTAGCACAAGCTGTTACTTCTACAAGTTCCTGGGTTATTTGGTATGTTTGTGGGGATTCTGCTACTAGGAATGAAATTCACACTTGCCTTACATATACCATTAAATGTAAATGAGTGTAAAAGTGTTCTATAAATGGTAAGTTTCTATACAGCTATGTCATTATGATTATTGATGATAGCATTAGTATCATCAACCACAGGTATTACAAACTCTCTGCTTTCTATCTTGACTTTTAGACTTGTAGGGCTTTTAAGTCCTAATAACAGACTTAACTAAATAACAGTAAAACTGAACTTGTCTGCCTGCAGATGAAGATATTGCATATCTTTTTCCTGATCCCCATTTGATGACCCCACCATTGCAAACCCCCACATTTTGGTGTAACAAGCACCTGGACACATCTCACTAAACATGTGGCCAGGTAAAAGCAAAAAGGAAAGTAAAATGGGCTGGGCATGGTGGCTCATGCCTGTAATCCCAGCACTTTGGGAGGCTGAGGCAGGTGGATTGCTTGAGCTCAGGAGTTCGAGACCAGCCTGGGCAACATGGTGAAACCCCATCTCCATAAAAAATTTGCCAGGCGTGGTGGCATGCACCTGTAGTCCCAGCTACTCGGGAGGCTGAAGTAGAAGGATCGCTTGAGCACAGAAGGTGGAGGTGGCAGTGAGCCAAGATCAGGCCACTGCACTCCAGCCTGGGTGACAGAGTGAAACTCGGTCTCACAAAGAAAGGGAAGTAAAAGGGACATCCATTGCTGGCTATCCAGCACACATTCACCCTCCTTCTGGACAGAATACTGTTATTTTTTGTCCCATTATCACCCATGTGGCTTGAAGAGTGTTGGGGTGAGCTCCCTGAGGGCTTCAGCCACTCAGCCTGTGCCATCCCCAGCCACAGTGACTGGCTCAGGGGCATACAGCCCAATGTCAGCCAGTGAGACCAGGGAGTTTCCAGGAAAGTGAAACTATTCCCTTTTTCAATAAAACTACCAGAAGAGACCATCACTTTTCCTCTAAATTTGTTGATGTGAACACCTGGAACTGTTGATGTCATCTTGGTACCAGAAGAGAGAAGCCTAGCTCCTTCTAGAAACTGTATTGTGGAATCTGAGGATGAAGCCAACACTACACAGGCCAAGCAGAGATAGCAGCAAACTAAGACAAGCTTTTCGTTCTAGAAAGATGGGCCGACTAAAGACACGCTCAAAATTTTCCTAAGTGTCTAGAAATTCTGGGTATACATTATTTCTGTAATGAAAGTCTGAGCTCACACAGAAGGGTAAAGTGTGTGTGTGTGTGTGTGTGTGTGTGTGTGTGTGTGTGTGTGTGTGTAGAGAGCAAAAGAGAGAGAGAGGGAGAGAGACCAAGTCAGAAGTTAGCATGCTTACTCTTAATTCTATTAAATATACTAGGCTGAAGATGGTAGAGTGATTTAAAAAATAGGTAAAGATCCCAAAGGTGAGCTCAGATCTCCCTGGTGAAGCCACTTAGGAGATAATGATGCAGTTAATTAAGTGATTGCCATCACTATCTTTCTAAATGGTCAAGGAGAACCCTTAAGGAATGGGGAAGCCTGACTACCACTGCAGAGGGAATTGAAGATGGGTTTAGCAGAAGAGAAGGTAGATGGCAGAAATGGAAGGAAATCATTCCGAGGCCCTGAAAAGAAGATATCTGCTTGGTTACCTAATAATGTCTACTATTTTTTAATGACAATGTTTAGTACTTTTAAGCAAGAGGATTTTATGCTGATTCTCATATTTATGCCTATAATCTTTGCCATATGTTAATAAGATTGTCTGCACATAAGATGATCAATTATTTTCAGCAGCTTGTATCTTAAATGTTATGCTGGTCATCTTGATTATGAGCTTAAATACCAGGCTGGTGATGGATTCCCCTTTTTAACTTTTCTCTTTTAAAATGAGCAAAATTAGGAAATCGAAATACACCCCATATAGATTTTTCAATACTTAGTGAAAGTTAGTAATGACACAACTGTAGCCAGGCTGGCATTTAAACACATCATTTGCTGGCTTAATTCCAAAGTGATTTCTTGTCCCTTAAAAAATTTGGAACATATAAAAATTATATCAGCATCAATTTTTTTAATCATTTTTTGTTAAAATTAATCTTTCTCAATTTCAGTGCATTGGTATTATAACCTAGTATCTTTTTTAGTCTCATATTTCTTCATTAATATTCATTGAAAGTATCTGCTACTTCAATAAACCCACACTAACTTTTTATTACATATTCATAAGTATCACTTTTAAAGGCTTTGAGCTACTTCCACCTTCAATGAAAATAATAATTTGTGCTTCATAGTAATGCAAGTGACTCCTCAGAGATGCACTAAAGTAATGAATCGGGATTGGAGGTCCTGCACTTCTCCATTCTGCTGAGGAACATCACATTGTCTTTGCTTTAATCAGCAGTCTTCTTGACTGATGGAGGTCCAAGAATTAAGACCAGAACTGATTACTTCAATCCAAAACAAGGTTTCTTAACACAACGCCTTGGCAAAACCTCAAGAATTGTGAAAATCTTCACTGGAACACAGGATTGGGGGTACAGGCAGGTAGATGCATGTTTCTGATGATAAAGTCCATAGTTCTTATCAGACTCTCAAAGGAGTTTTGAGGATAATGGTGATGGTGGTAGTGATGATGGTAGTAGTGACAAAGATAATAATTTTTAGCCTCCAGATTATGAAATTATATTTTGCCTGAATTATCTTCAGGAGGAGGCAGTTTGTAGGAGTTGATAATTGTTGAAGATATTAAGTGAGTATGTGATGGTTCATATTTTCTATAATAAAAGGTTTTTAAGGATAAATAAATAAATGTTGCTTGAGTCTGAGTGTACCCATTTTGGGGGCCTGTGATGCCCATTGAGTGTAATCTTCCAGTGCCAAATGGTGGGTCTCAATTAAGAAGGGAAAAGAAAAGAAAAAAAAAGAACTGCTACTAATGACATGATCAAACGCATTTTGCAATAGTTCTGGCCTACTGTGCAAAAAAGAGCCCAAAGGTGCCTCACACACAAATGACCTCATGATTTCTGTCTCTGCTCCAAACAGGAAGTATGCAGTCATGCAAGTCAGAGTCAGAGACCCTAGCACCAAAGGCAATCCACACCTGGCCTCTGGTCAAGCCATCTCTCTATAGTTTCCTTAGATACTCTAAGGCCAGGACCAAGCTGCCTGTCTGAAGGGCCACCAAGAAAATCTATAGCTTCCCTGTAGGATGTAGAATTTGGGGGCACCACCACCACCAACAACAAAAACCTATGTGGGAATTGGCCTGGGTGTGGCGTTTGCCCTGGTGTGTGACTTTTTGCACTACTTCTATTTGGCATTCCGGCATTGTCCCCATCCATCACCAGCCTCCCTCTCTCTGGGCTGGTTTCCTGTCTGAAGTCTTCACCATCTAGCTCATGTAGCTGGTTGGCCTTCATTTGGGCATTCATTTATTCACTCAGCAAATATCTACCAGCTCCCAGGAGGCCTGGACTAGAAGCTGTGCAGTCACAAAGAAAAGATCACAGCCCCTTGCTGCTAACAAGCTCATGTTCCAGGCTCTGGATACATGAATACAGGCATACCTTAGAGATATTGTGGATTGAGTTCCAGGCTGCTGTGATAAAGTAAATGTTGCAATAAAACGAGTCACATGAATACTTTTATTTACCGGTGCATATAAAAGTCATATTTACACTAAAATAAAGCATTCTATTAAGAATGAAATAGCCTTATGTCTAAAACAAATTTGTACATACGCTAATTTTATATTTTATTGCTAAAAAATGCTAATGATTGGCTGGGCACGGTGGCTCACACCTCTAACTCCAGCACTTTGAGAGGCCAAGGTGGGCGAATCATTTGAGCCCAGGAGTTTAAGACCAGCCTGAGCAACATAGCAAAACCCCATCTATTAAAAAAAAAAAAAAAAAATCCAAAACTTAGCCAGGTGTGGTAGGGCGCATCTGTAGTCTTACCTGTTTGGGAGGCAGAGGTAGGAGGAACCGTTGAGGCTGGGAGGTTGAGGATGCAGTAAGCTATGATTGTGCCACTGCATTCCAGGGTGACAAAGTAAGATCCTGTCTGAGAAATAAAATAAAATAATTTAAAAATTAAAAAATGCTAACAATCATCTAAGCCTTATCATCTTTTTGCTGGAGGAAGATCTTGGCTAGACGTTGATGGCTGCTTGCTGATCCAGGTGGCAGTTGCTGAAGGCTGGGATGGCTCTGGCAATTTTTAAAAATAACACAACAATTAAGGTTTTCTTTCACAACTAGCATATGATGCTGTTTGATAGCATTTTACCCACAGTAGAACTTCTTTCAAAATTGAAGTCCATCCTCTTAAACCCTGCCATTGCTCTATCAACTACGTTTATATAACATTCTAAATCTTTTGTTGTCATTCCAACAATGTTCACTACATCTTTACCAGAAATAGATTCTACTTTTTTCCTTCTCCATAAGAAACAATTCCCCATCTATTCAAATTTTATCATGTGGTTGCAGAAATTCAGTCACATCTTCAAGCTCCATTTCTAATTCTAGTTCTCTTGGTATTTCTACCACATCTGAAGTTACTTTCTCCACTGAAGTCTTGAACCCCTCAAAGTCATCCATGAAAACTGGAGTCAACTTATTTCAAACTTCTGCTAATATTGTTATTTTGACCTCCTCCCACGAATCAGAAATGTTCTTAATGGCATCTAGAATGGTGAATCCTTTCCAGAAGTTTCTCAATTTACTTTGTGCAGATCCATCAGAGGAATTACTATCTATGGCAGCTATAGCCTTATAAAATGTAATTCTTAAATAATAAGACTTGAAAGTCAAAATGCTTCAATGATGCATGGGCTACAAAATATATGTTATGTTAGCAGGCATGAAAAGAAACATGAATATCCTTGCGCATCTCCATCAGAGTTCTAGGGTTTTGGTGTATTGTTAATAAGCAGTAGTATTTCTAAAGGAATATTTTCTTCTAAGCGGTAGGTCTCGACAGTGGGCTTAAAATATTCAGCAGTTAAGGTTAGAAGCAGATGTGCTGTCATCTAGGCTTTGTTGTTTCATTTATAGAGCACAGGCAGAGTAGATGTAACATCATTCATAAGAGCCCTAGGATTTTCTGAATGGCAAATGAGCATTGGCTTCAACTTAAAGTCACCAGCTGCATTAGCCCCTAACAAGAGAGTCAGCCTGCCCTTTGAAGATTTGAAGCTAGGCATTGACTTCTTTCTCTAGCTATGAAAGTCCTAGATGGCATCTTCTTCCAAAAAAAAAAAAAAAAGGCTGTTTTGCCTATATTGAAAATCTGTTGTTCAGTGTAGCCACCTTCCTCAAATATCTTAGCTAGATCTTCTGGATAACTTGCAGCAGCTTCTCCATCAGCACTTGCTGCTCTACCTTGCACTTTGATGTTATGGAGACAACTTATTTCCTTAAACCTCTTGAACCAACCTATGCTAGCTTCAAACATTTCTTCTGCTTCCTCACCTCTCCCAGCCTTCGTGGAATTGAAAAGAGCTGGGCTGTGCTCTGGATTAGGCTTTGGCTTAAGAAAATGTTGGGGCTGGTTTGATCTTCTCTCCAAACCACCAAACTTTCTTCATATAAGCAATAAGGCTGCTTCACTTTCTCAGCATTAGTACGTTCATTGAAGTGGCTCTTTTAATTTCCTTCAAGAAATTTTTCTTCGCATGCACAACTTTGCTAACTATTTTGTGCAAAAGGCCTAGCTTTTGGCCTATCTCAGCTTTTGACATGCTTCCTCAATAAGCTGACTCATTTCTAGCTTTTAATTTAAAGTGAGAGACACACAACTCTTCCTTTCATTTGAACACTAAGAAGAGGTCATTGTAGGGATATTAATTGGCCTAATTTCAATATTGTTGTGTCTTAGGCGATAGTGAGGACTGAGGAAAGGGAGAGAGATGAGGGAATGGTAGACTGGTGGAGCACTCAGAATACCAACAATATTTATTAACTATGCCAACCTATATAAGCATGGTTTATGGTGCCATAAAACAATTACAATAGTAATGTCCAAGATCACTAATCCCAGATCACCATAATAGATATAATAATAAAAAAATCTGAAATATTGCAAGAATTACCAAAATGTGACATAGAGACACAAAGTGAGCACAGGCCGTTGGAAAAATGGCACCGATAGACTTGCTCAGCGCAGGGTTGCCACAAAGCTTCAATGTATAAAAAACAGTATCTGCAAAGTGCAATAAAGCAAAGCATGATAAAATGAGATATGCCTGCATTTAGCTTGAAAATCACCAGACCAAGCCCTAAGAGAGCCCACTGCTTCTGCAAACACTGTTATAATACTTGCCTGAAATCTCAGGGTCCTCGCAGGGTAAGGAGATTCCGGTACCTCTGAGTTACACCCTTGGTTTGAGTTACACTCCTAAGTAGGTTCCTCAAAAACCAACATTCTTACCCTACCTCGAGAAATAGGCAATGTCCCCATAAAGGACCACTGTATGTTTCTGAAATATATTACTCATAAACAAATCCAAGGCCTCAAAGTCATTACTCCAAAGGAATATAAAGTGGCAGGGAACTCTGCTCCCCACTCAATTTTACCTGCACTAAATTTCACCTGCACTAAATTCCTAGGATAATGACTCTCTCCCAGGAGCACATTTCCATAAAGGCGTGGCTCAGACTCCCCTAGTGGGATGTGGAGACAACATGTAGTTTAAGAAAACATATTCAATAATATGTTTTTATGGTTGAAAAATGAAAAACACAAGCATTATTTTCATAGCATGAATGACTTGGCATAATGGTATTTTTTTTAACACCTACAAAGTGCCAGGCCCTATGCCTTGTGCCCTACATGTCTCATGTAATCCTCATGACAATTTGATGAAATATTCATTTCTACTTTTTGATAGATGAAAAACGGAGACTTCGAGAATTTCACAAGAGTAGTAGTACCAAAGCTAAGATCAGGCTTCTGACATTTATTCTACGTGCCTTAGAGGTATCTTGTGAAAATCATTTTTTTTCCCTGCAAAATTCTCTTAGGATGCTCAGATGAACTTTGAACATCAAGTTGAGCCTCTGGGATATTAGAAACCATCTGCCCACCATTACTTCACTTGTGACAGGTGGCAAGAGTTAGAGAAGAACAGTAAGTAGTATTTTTAAGAATCTGTTGATCCATTCCACATTTATTGAGCATCTACTATGTGTCAGATGCTATTGGGATACTGAGTGGAAACACCACATTTGTCCCTCTCCACCTGCACTTGGAAATAAGCTGTCAGATGCCCTTGAAACACTAAAACTCCTACAGAATAACTGTGACACTAGCCACACTTGTCTTCCACGTCCTGTGTCTGCTCTGTGGTTTTTACAACCTTTTTTCCTCAGAAACACAAAGCTCTCATGCTCTCTTCCTCTCCACCCTTCAAAATCTACTTTAAGGAAAGATCACCATCAATCATTTACACATCAGTAGGAGTTTCTTTTCTGAAGGGCATCTCCCAGGGCTTTTAAAACTCACTTTCAATGGGAAAAATAGATCGGTTCCTTATGAAAGAAATTCCAAATACTCACAAGCGTGCTGAAATTATAACTTTGAAATAGCCAAGCACCTTCCCAGATTCATATTTCATCCATGGAGGGATTTGGTGGAAAGCAAATTTGAGAAATGGTAAAAGAAAAACCTATTATAACCCCAAACTCTATTATTGAGACCTCTCCTTTGTCATGTCTTCTTTATCTATTGGAAGAAGCTGCCTTGTTACTTTTCCGAGCTCTCCAGCATGATCTTTGCAAGACCATTATTTTTAAAATTTCACCTGCACTAAATTCCTAGGACAGTGATTCGCTCCCAGGAGCACGTTTTCTTAAAGGAGTGGCTCAAACTCCCCTGGTGGGATGTGGAGACAACATGTAATTTAAGAAAATATATTCAATAATATGTTTTTATGGTTGAAAAAATGAAAAACACAACCATTATTTTCATAGCATGGAAATAAACGTCTAAAAATTGTCTTCACTGATGGAGATAAACAGAATATACTGATTTTAAGTAGAAATGGTGGAAGTAAGGGTGAGACAACGAGTGTCTCAAAATCTTGGCAGTGAAGGAAGGGAGTTTTAGGTACGTCCAATAAAGCATGGGCTTTAAAACACTGGCCTGTTCTCTCCTCAGTTTACGTGTCAAATTAGTGAATAAATAAATGGGTCTAAAATACATCATCCTCTTAGTACTTGCTATGGACTGAATGCTTGTATTCCTTCCTCCCCCTGCAAAAATGTGTATGCTGAAGCCCTAGCCCTCAATGAGACGGTATCTGGAGGTGGGACCTTTGAGAGGCAATGTGGCCATGAGGGTATAGGTCTCGTGAATGGGGTTAGTGCCCTCATAACAAAAGACACAAGAGAGATGATCTCTCACTCTGCCATGTGAGGATACAAGAAGATAGGTGTCTACAAGACAGGAAAAAACGTCCATTGGAACTCGACCATGTTGGCACTCTGATATTGAACTTCTAGCCTTCAGAATTGTGAGAAACAAACGCCTGTTGTTTAACCCACCCAGTCTACAGTTGTCGTTAGATAGCAGTCTGAGCTAGCTAAGACAGTCATTTTTGTACATGCTTTACTACGCTCAGATCCCTTTAGTTAAACTTTCTGCAACTCCAGAGGAACTAGCCCTGGTGGAACTAATCACAGCTTAACCCTGAGTAATTGTTTTAGATCTTCCAGTATATTTCAGCTTCTGTGGTGGTCATTACCCCACATAAAGGAGAAAGATGGACTAGTGTGCCTGACTCCAAGATCCATAACCAGTGTGACCAGTAAAACCTACCACAATGAGTCAGAAGCCTTGAGGACTAACTTGAATCTTTATGACCCAGGTATCCTGGATCCATGCCAACGGCATACAAACTAGAGTCCCTATGCAGCAAGGCAGCTTTTGGTGTGCTTTTTTGTTTGTTTCTGTTTTTGAGACAGAGTCTCACTCTGTTGCCCAGGCTGGAGTGCAGTGGTGCCATCTTGGCTCACTGAAATCTCCATCTCCTGAGTTCAAGCAATCCTCCCACCTAAGCCTCCCAAGTAGCCAGGACTACAGATATGGGCCACCATGCCCAGCTAAATCTTATTCTTATTCTTATTATTATTATTATTATTTTTTTTTTTTAGGAACCTGCTACCCAGCCCTGTTACCCAGGCTTGTCTTAAACTCCTGATCTCAAGTGATCCACGTGCCTTGGCCTCCAAAAGTGCTGGGACTACAGGTGTGAGCCACCACACCTGGCCCTCCAGCATGCATAATTTTACAGAAAATGTGAGTATCATCTCCATGTCACCTCTGCTTTAGTCTCCTCACACCGCTCCCTGATAAAATACCTCCACCAACAACCTAGCCAACAGCTCCCCAGCAGCAGTGATGCCAGGAATGAGCATTTAGTGACACCCAGGGGATCCAGGGGATCTATCACAAGAAGCTGGTGGGCCTCCTCCCCTAGCAGCTTCAGAGCAACACACCAGGAGAGCTGGAATCCATTCAAATGGGTGTGAATGGCTGGAGAGATGCCCAAGAAAGCGCAATTTGTGGATTGTTCCTTCTGTCCTGTCGTTTTGTTTGGCTTTCCTGGAAATCTGAGGACAGAGAGTGCTAAATGAATGGTGGGACCTGCAAACAGCCAGGCTGGCTGGCGACCACTTGTCTGGGCAGGGACTGATCGCTTGTAGAGCAGAGAGGATGGGCCACAGCCAGGTACAAATGAGCCCCTCCCCTCCAGGGCAGGGCAAGTACAACAAGCCCAGAGAAAGCAGCAACATTTGGGGACTCAAGAAACTGATACTCGATGAAGAGAAGGGAAATCAACTTTTCCTTCAAATTTCACAAAAAGTTTGCCCCTCAAACTTTGCATATCAATCTCCTAGGGAGAGTCCTAAAGCACAGATTCTGACTCAGTTGGTCCGGGTGGCGCCTGAGACGCTGCATTCCTAGAAAGCTCCCAGGTGAGGCTGCTGCTGCCGGTTACTGGATTTTATTTTGAGGCAAGATAGCACATGCAACGATTCAGATAGGAAGCCCTGAAGTGGGAGTTGGGGAGGAGAGGAGGGAGAGGAATAAGGTAAAAACCTACCTGATATTTTACCCACTTGTGTATTATTCAGTTTTTTCCATTGTGTTCTATCTTTGTAATTTAAAAATGGTCAAATACATAATCTAGTTCTCTTTGTTTTTTTAAGAAAAGAAAAAGGATCATCTCTGGGTTTTTGTTTGTTTGTTTTTCTTTTTCTTTTCACGAAGTCAGAATGTGCTCACACTGTGCCTCAGGGAATGACTAGGGAATTCTGGGCCAGTGCAATCTTACACACACACAGATGGGGCCTAGAAGGCTCTTTCTGAATAGAAGGGTGGTCACAGTAATGGTGAGATCTCTACTAGATCTGTGCTTCACACACCAAGGAGTATGGTCGGTCACATACCAAGGGGGCCCAAAACCCTGGCTATTCGTAGGCTTGGGTGGGGAGTGGTTACCATGCATAATTTAACTGGTAAATAATTTAAAACATTATTTAAATCAAAACAAACATGTAACAGAATCCAGACATTAAATACATTTTGCAGACAAAACAGGCACTTGAAATAATATTGCTTCTTGCCCCAATCTTTCCCATGGTATAAGAGCATCTTGGTAGAAAAATTGGAGAAATGTTGGCACGTGTAAACCACAGTGTGGCTGAAACTAATGATCTCACAGCTATCTCTGGGCATGCAAACAGAGAAACGGCCCCAGCAACAGGAGCATTTCCCAGAACTAGAACATCCATTCGGTCATCATGGTGAGTTTCACTGTCCTGTCCCACCTAGGAGTCACTCCTCAGCTCTACAATCTAACGTTTTCACCTGAGCTAAACATCACTAAAAACTTGTCCCACAAATACAACATGTCTACACTTAAACTCATTTCAAAGATTCCTGGGCTCTACACCTCACCCCTTTCTAATTTGATCCTCTTTTCATGTTCTGTTGATCTCCAGAGAAGTGTGACAAACCCCTCCCCAGCTTTTTCTCTCCTTTGCCCACAAGATCTGGTCTGCCAATCCTGCCATCTCCTATGATGCCAGCAATCTCCAATCTCCTCTCTCCACCTTGTCTCATCCGGACTATTGCCGTGGCCTCCAAGCCAGTCTCCCTGTCCCAGGCTTTCCCCACCTCAGTATTCTCTCCATGCACTGGGGGCTGGGGTGATCTTCCTAAAACATGAACCCAGACATGTCCTTTTCTGTTTAAGAGTTTTAGGTGACTCCCATGCTTTCTCTGCATCCTTCTTTCTGGATCAAAATGCCCAAACCAAACTTTATAAAAAGGCCTTTATAATGTGGTCATCACACTGCTGTTACAACCCCATCTCCTTGCCCAGTCCACACATCCTCTTCTACCTTGTCCTTCTCTGACCACGCTGTGTCCCAGGGCCAGTACTTTGTACATAGCATTTCTTCTGCCTAGAATGATTCTTGCACATTCTCCATCTGATGAAATCCCCTATACTCCAAAGCTCAGTTTAAATGTCACATACTTTATGAAATATCTACAGACCTCATGGCTAATCAAATCCTTCTGCCTCCTGGCTCCCACAGTACCTGCCTCGATTACCGCCCTTTGCCACAACATCATTGTTGCTTGTTTATTGTGAGCCCTTCACAAACGAGGACCAGGTGTCATGCATTTTGATAGCCTCAGAGTCTAGCTCATAACAGCCCATTGATTGAGTTCATGAATGAATGAAAGGTTGCCTTTCTACCTAGTTTAATTCTGTTTAATTCTATGCATTCTGACCCAAGTAGGAGGAGCCTATTGACCCTACTTAAGGAGACACCTCGCGGCAGACCATTAACCATTTCTCCCTAGCTAAAAAACCACCCCATAGCCTAGGAGAATGCCGTAAGACATAACCTTGCATGGAGACATCGGCCCTGCTTTGCTGGATTTCTTACGTCAGTCCAGTTGATGACGCTAGTAGCTTCCAGCAGTGAGATAGGCATAGAGGGAGTGGATAACATTTCTGAGCAAGAGTTCAAGATACAAAAGTTGAACGTCACCAATCTCGTTAAAATAAAGTTTTTGTAATTTTGAAATGTTATGAATGAATTCCCAGGACACGAATGTATAAAGAACTAGAAGTCTGAGTGAATGCGATTAGAACTGTCTGTGCTAGTACACATTAGGTTCCTAATACTTATGTCAAGACAATCCAGTGCCGGCTTGAATTGGGATATAAATGTTTCTGGTAGATGTCATATCTCCCTAGTCAAATTGTATTGTGAGTATAAACTATCTTTTTACCTAAACTGGGTTAACTTTCTGAGCTCAGTGTTGTCCTTTTAATATAGAAGAACTCCAATAAATACTTAATGATCAAGCCCTGGCTGTATACGTGCATGTCTATATATACTAAGTAATTTTTTTCTCTGATACTTTGCCTACAGCTTTCACTTAAAACATGGAAAGAGATGAACCAATCAGGTTTTGCAAACAAAATAGGAATATAGGTCTGTACCTGAACCTAAATGGGTTTTGCTTTTGGTCCTGCCAGAGGCAGGGGGATAGATTAGTTAACTCCCCCAGGGATTTTCCAGCCCTGTGATTTCACTCCACATTTTCTTCCTATGAGAGTCACTGTAGTCGACTCTATAACCCTATACCGAAGCTTCACTGTGGATTGGAGCTGACATCTAGAAACCACACTGGTGAATCTTAAATATGTTAATATGGATAATTTAAACCTTATAAATAGCTTTTCATAATGTGTTTTTTGCCTGAGGGGGTCTTTTGGTTGGAGTGCTATACAATCAGTCTTGAGTTTGCAACTTAAAAAGGAAAACAATATGAGAAGTAGAAATTTTTATGTGGCTTTTTCTTTCTCTCATAAGCTCATGTTTATTGAAAGAGCTGGTGGTGAGTCAAGGGAAAATGGAGTTGTAAAGGAGGCATTCTGAGATTTCTTAAGTTTGCTGTGGGTTCTTATTAAGTTGGTGTATCTTCACAATCAAAAGCTAATTATTCCAAGCACTTTTATCTGAGATTGGAAGCCTGCCTATGCCATGGTGGTTCACAATGAAGCTTTAGTGATCAACGGGTAAACATTTGTCTGATGACACCAAGAAAATGAATAAGCAAGAAAAAGATATGTAACTTAATGCCCTTTTCCTAACTTAGAAACAAAGAAATAAAAACATAAATTGGCCTTTAAGACCTAGTAAAATGATTTCCACACTGCTTGTTACCTTGTTAAGTACATATCTTCATTATCTTCTAAAACAATTGTCCAAATTATAAAAGAGACTTTTTATTCAGACTGTGTGCTTAGAAGTTTCTTTAGAGGTACAGAAGTTGCTGGAAAAATTTCAGCCCCAGTAGTCCTTCTACAAGATGCTTGTGGTGGTCAGCATCCTGGCAAGCCCTCTTGTACCAACTCAGGAGGGCGTCTGTCTTGACGCTACCTGGTAACGAATTCCAGAAGTTTGTAACAGAAAATTTTGAGCAATTTATTTTATTTAAATTTGCAGTTCATTTCATGCTTATCAAAGAAATCAAGCAGCATAAGAACTTCATAAAACTAATTTCAAAATATGAATGGGGGGCAGAAGAGCACTGTTTGAAATTGCAGGTTCTGGAGTTCAGATCATATTGACTTAACTCAAAACTACCATTTACAGAGGGTGTGGCTTCAAGCTTCTCTAAGTCTCAGCTTCCTTATCTGTAAAATGGGATCATAATAGTATCAGATTCATAGGGTGCTTGAAAGAATTAAGTGGGAAAAAGTAATCAACGTGCTTGAACATGGCAAACTCTAAGACATTTATTATAAGTGTGTGAGATTTGTAGTTTCAGGATCTTAACCATCCCTCGAACAAAGAAAATAGTATAGTGATCTCAACTTCCTAGCGAATCTACAAATTATGAAACATGCCTCGATATACAAGAGTAGGATGAAAACAAATCACTGTATCTATTATTACTTCAAATATTGTAGGCTGGGCACGGTGGCTCACACCTGTAATCCTAGCACTTTGGGACGCCGAGGCAGGCTGATCACCCGAGATCAGGAGTTTGAGACCAGCCTGGCAACATGGTGAAACCCCACCTCTACTAAAAATACAAAATTAGCTGGGCGTGGTGGTGGGCGCCTGTAATCCCAACTACTCAGGAGGCTGAGCTAGGAGAATCACTTGAACCCAGGAGGAGGAGGTTGCAGTGAGCAGAGACTGTGCCATTGTACTCCAGCCTGGGCAACAGAGTATCAAAAAATATATACGTATTTTAATAATAGATTATTTTTCTAAATTCCATGCTTTTAACCAAAATGTGTTTGTGTGTAATTTTTTGCAGAAAAACTAGGTATAAAATGGGATTTTATCTATACACGCAGTCACTATGAAAGGGACCCAAGGTCCCCTAGGAAGGTTCTTTTCCTCCTTGCTCTACTCCAAGGATGGGCGGGTAGGTGCACGTCTGTGACATGACACGGTGAACAGGCACTAGACTGACAGGCAAGAAACCAGGTCTGCTGTTACACAGTCTTATGACCTTGGTTGAGTCACTTCACTTCTCTGGGCCTTGATTTCCTCCTACCTGAAATGGTAAGACTAAAATAGATGGCTCTGTTGTCCCTGTCATCTCCCAAGTTTTATCCTTCTACCCACTAACAACAAAATACCTGTCGAATGAGTGTTCCAAATAACTGAATGTTCTGTTTACTTGACAAGTAACATAAGTACCATAAATGAATTACACATGTTCAAGAAAGAGATGTGCATCACCAGTGACTTAGTCTTAGAAATCAACTGTTGATTTGATGACTCAGATAGCACTTCGGGATCTGGTAGTGCTAGAGGCTCATCATTAGAGACAGAAACTGTAAAACTCCATTCTAAATCACATCTGATTATTTGAGCATTGCTGTTGGGGCTAATGAGCTTGTGAACTTAAATTTGCTGTCCTATGTGTCTTTTCTTTCAATTTTTGAGCGTATACCTTTCAAGGTAGATGTGAAATGAAAATGCTTCAGTAGACGAGCTGTCAGGGTGTCAAGCATATAATTCTAGTTCTGATACTAACTAGTTCCATAACCAAGTAAACCACTTTGAATCTCCTTTTTCTACATATAAGATGGGAAAACTGTATCTGTCCTATTACACAGAGTTGATGTGAGGATCAAAGTTATAACAGGTTGTAAAAAACTGAACAATAAAAACCACCAAACAAATACCATCAACTTATTCTTCTCTGTGAGAGAAATGAGATGATAGTCAATCCAAACAGGATTCAACATGCCAATTCTGTGAGGTGAAGAGGCCCGCCAAATGGCTGGAGTGTTGCCATTTTCCATTCGGATGTTCACTGCCCTGTTGACTCAGCCTAAGTCAATTTGAAGACATCCCATATGCCACACAGACGCTGCTCTCATTTAGATACTTAGGTTTTCATTACACACCAAACCTTGACCTGCTATTCAAAAAACAACTAGGAAGAGAGAGAGAGAAGAGAGAGAGAAAGAAGTCCATCTTTAAAACTTACATGCTTAACATTCAGAAAAAAAAAAAAATGGAAAGAGCTAAGCATTCTCCATCAGTTATCACCTATAAACAGTTATGTGTGTGTGTGTGTGTTTGGCAGATTCTGGATCATAATGTCATAGGGTCTCACTCATTTCACTACAAAGCTTGTTATAAGCACAGCTGAGTCCCTCCTTTCTAACTAGCCTGTTGCTACAAACTTTATTGCACAAGGACTTTACTTTCTCGATTTTCAACTGGAAGTGAGAAACAGTGTTTTGAGAACACGTTACACCCTCCACAAAAAGAGGACAAAAAGAGAACATACAGAAGGATTCTCCTCTAGTCCAGGAAGCCAAAATAAAATTATAAAGCAAAACACCAATGAAACAATGGCAGCAGTTGGAGAGGTCAATAGTATTTGACTAGGATTGGCCTGAAATCCACAAAAGGGTCTTCTTAGGGACATAGATTACTTTTCCTTTCTTAAGTTCATATCCAATTTTTGTGATTATTGTTAAACATTTAACTGAATTGATTCAATTGACTGGCTATACTTTGACAGCTCAAAATCCTTCCTAAGTACCAAGTTATTTAATTACCTCATTTTCAATTAGCACAGTCGCTTCTAGCCTAGTGTAAATTAAGTCTCCTCAGACTCAAGCAAAGGAGAGAAAGGAGGCCAATGGAACTGAGACTTCTGTTGTGCATCTCATTCTGTCAGAAGTTTCCAGTTCAGGTCAGACCCATAAAATAATGTATTTTTTTGTGTTTAAGTGTTAACTGGCAGCCAGGTGCTAAAAGAGAGCTGAATCAGCCCAGAAGAGAGGGAGGAAGAAAGAAGAAAGTTTGGTTTATAGGCTGAAGCAAGCAAGGGAAACAGAACCTGGCGAGAGTTATATATTGCTCAAGGCAGGCACAGGTGGATGGAACTGCAGGCCAGGTCAGAAAAAGAGAAAGATTTATGTTCTGTGCAAATAAAAGGGCAGAAGAAAAATCACCAATCCGGTTGGGTAGCACTGAACTGAAGGAAACAGCTGTTCATACAGTGAAGGAATGGTCAGGTAAGACAGGCTGGAAATAGTAATCAGAAGGCCATCTGCTGACCTGGGATGGCACGCCCTGGAGGCACGCAACAAATCCGGTCCTCCAGGAGGCCGAGCGAAGGGGCCATTACCGGCCAGGCAAGTAAACAGTGCCAGGACAAGGCATTAAAGTTACATGAGCCTCATGCAAGAAGTTGCCCAGTGAGTTTACTTCCGAATGTGAAGTCGAGTGGAAACACAGTGTTTTCTTATTTGAGGACTTGGCAAACCCACTCCACCCAGCCTCTCTGTGAAGCAAGAATGCAGAGAGGTAGTTCATCAAATGTCAGTGCCTATTACCCATCACCTTATCCAGATACAGCTGCTCCACCCCTCCCAGCTGCCCGTGTGGGTGGCCACTGGACTCGCAGTCAGGGCAGCTGCTGGCCTGGGGATACTGCAGCCCAAGTGAGTAGAGAGTGAGTCGGGGTGGCCTTTGATCATGGAAGGCAGCCCACCGGCAATAGAATGGAGGAGCCAGAAGGGCCACCGGGAGGAAAGAGGAAACAAGTGTAGGAACTGGCAATGACCTTGCATTAAATGGACATCACACCCACTGAAATAAAGACCCACATGAGTGGGGCTTTGCTCTAAGGAAGCCCGGCAGCTGAAGGGCCCTACCAATACTAATGAGCACCATTATATTCCTCATACAAACGAGCCAAATTTCAGACAAAAGGTAGAAGAGAGAAAAGATTTATGTCATAACACAAAATATAAAATATAAGACCAAATGTCACTACAGAACCGATTGATAATTGGTGAGACAACAAAGGCAATCAGAAGAAAGCATGGACTGTCTAAAGTACTAAGATTAATAAGAGTGAGTGTTGCAACATTATTAGTTAGTGACCAAACTACAAAGCTGAAGTTGAATTTCTTGACCTCCTTCCCTTCTTTCCCTTGCCCTCATATTGCTATTTCCCTATGCTCATGGTGCTATAATTACACACACACACACACACGTAAAAATACACACATACAGATGGAAAGAGTGAAAGTAGTAACATTTACTGAATCCATATTATATGCCAGGCAGACTTCTAAATCTTTTATAGGTTTTAATTCACTTAATCCTTAGAACATGCCCATGAGGTACATACAATTTCTATCCCCATTTCATAAATGAGGAAAATGAAAATGAGAGTTTATGCAAGGTAACACAGCCAATACATATGTGAGCTGAGATTGGAACCAGGCATTCTGGGTTCCAAACTAGCATCTTTGACCACAGCTCTCCTTCTTCATTTGAGAAACCAAAATCTCAGACCAGAAGCTTTGGTAAGAAAGAGGTGAGCTGTCCACACTGAGCTCCTCACAGTCAGCCTCTTTTCTTGTTCTCCACACTCCAGCCCTCCTGCCTCCTGCTGAGATATCATCCCCTCCTCTCTATCCATTCAGATCCTTCCTTTTCTTTATGGCCCAGCTCAAGATTCAGGAGCTTAGTTAGCTGCATGCCAAACCCATTTTTTCTTCCTGGGCCCACGATGAGACTACATTTCCCAAACTCCCTTGCATTTAGGTGTGGCCATGTGACTCCCTTCTAGCCAAAGGAATGTGAATTGAAGTGATGAGTGCCACTGCCAGGCCCACCTTACTGAAATCTGCATGCACTTGGAATCCTCCTTCTAGTCTGATGTAGCTAAGCAAGGAGACCTCAGAAGCCACCTGTTGAAGACAGTGAAACCATGTAATAGAAGGTCCTAATCCCTTATCCCTGCTTAGAGGAAGGCCACCCATTAATCAGAAACTTCTATCTGGGTCTCATGTAAGTAGGAAATAAAGTTCCACCCATCACATCTGAGTCGTTTGATTGGAAGTTTGCTTACTACAACAGCCATCAATACCCTAATATGAACTTTTACAGATCCAGCTCTATAGTAGGTTCTGTTTGAGTAAGTTAGTCCCTGACCTTAAAAATTCACAGAAAAGAAGAGAGAGAAAGAGACAAGAATAACATAAATAGAACATGGGAATTTTGCAATAAAAGAATGTTTAAGATTCTTCTAATATTCTATGTGAACAGAGCTAAAAGCATGCAGTCAGGAAAAGTCATTAGAAACATGGTGACGTCTGCAGAAGGGGTGGAGTTGGCTACTCTCTCTCTGATAAGCCTTTCCCAGTTATTCCATCTTAGCCCTGAATTTTCTTTGCTATATCTTGCTGACTTGTACCTTACTTTATATAATCTGGAGAAAACTGTATTAGAAAAGTCAATTGCGGTGTCTACCATGTTCACTATCCCTTTCCAGGGCCGTCTTCTTGCCCCTGTGCTAGGGGAAGATGCTCCAAGCTCTGCCTTGAGCACATCTTTGCTCCTAGTTAGACCAAAGGTGGTCCAATTTCCAGGTGGAGTAGAGTCATTCGGGATGGCCTGATACTACGCTCTGCCCAGTGGTAATTAACAAAGCCAATCAGATCCCCCAACTCTGGAAGTTGAATGAAAGAACCATGAAGAAATTAGCCTGTTTGAGCAGGATGAAAAGAAGATGTAGGCAGAGAGGACCAGAGATGAAAGGTGTGCCACAGCCCAAGTGTGAAGGTCCTGCCCCTGAGGGGCATGACAGTCAGCTTCCTAGTGGCAAGCAGCAAATGAACTCTGGCTGATTGAAGCAGAAAGAAATTTGTTAAAAGGATAATGTCAAGCTCACAGAAGCCCTCTGTCTTCGTCAGTTCGAATGCTATAACAAAATAGTATAGACAGAGTGGCTTAAACAACAGACATTTAGTTCTTGCAGCTCTAGAGGCTAGGAAGTCCAAAGTCAAGGTGCCAGCCAATTTGTTTTCTGCTGAGGGCCCACTTCCTGGCTTGCAAACAACTGCCTTCTCACTGTGTTCTCACAATGGGAGTGAGGGTTAGGGTTAGAGAGTGAGCACTCTGGTCTCACTTCCTCTGCTTATAAGGGGACTAACCCCATTGTGGCAGCCCTATTCCCCCATGACTTCATCTGAACCTATTTACCTTCCAAAGGCCCCACCTCCAAATACCATCATATTGGGGATTAGGGCTTCAACATACTAATTTTGGAGAGATACATTCAGGCTATAACACCCTTGAAAGGAAAGCTAGGCTCTGTGGCTCTGCTGCTAGTCGCCACACCCAAAATTACTCCATAGAGCTGTCCCACAAGAGCACCACCTCCTCTGCCATCAACCACTTAATGGAGGCCTGGTTCCATCAGCATCACTGCACTGGACACTGCCATGGTCATCGCCTATAGCACTTGCCACCCCCCACCTGCACCACAATCATTTCTGACAACATCTGATCCCCCTACGAGGACAGTGGGTCCATCTCCATATGTTTCTCAGTGCCTAGTCAGCAGTCTTGAGCATAGTGGTTAAATGAATCCATCAATATCTGACGAATAAATAAGAATTCCCATTTAATATAACAATGCCTAAAGTAACAAAGCTGCAATAATTGTAGCTACAATGCATTGGGTATTTACTAAACACCAGTTACTTCTTAAGTGTTTTACGTGCACTCTCCCACTGAATCTTTACAATAACCTTATTTTTATAATAAACTTCAGCTTTGCAATAATGCCATATGAGAAAGGCATTATTATTATCTCCACTTTACAGAAGCAGAAGCTTGGACTTAGAGAGATAAGTAACTTGTCCAATTTCACTCACCAAGTAAGTTGTAGAAACAGGACCCAAGTTCTTGATTATGTCTCCAAAGTTATACTTTTAGATCATCTAAAATAGACACCCACCACCCCACAGGCTCATGTTAAATGCCACCAAGATAAGAAAAAATTCCCATAGTTCATTTCTTCCCCTCCTCACTCTTCCCTCGTTTCAAAAAGTTAATAATGGAAAGACACATGACATATCTGCCACAGATTATTGTTTCAGTTCATTCAGCTAATTTCAGAAAAGATGATGCTAATTATTGGAGATAATGAAAACTTGCTCTTCCAGTACAACCGAAGGGGAATAGTCCAATTGATTAACAGGGATTTCAATCCACGCATTCAATTTCTCTTGCTCGTTTTGTAATGGATGGGAAAAATTGGTTTGTAGATAGAGATTTTTGAGAGCTAAGTGTCTAAGACACTGAAGGGAGCCACCTCATTAAGTCCTAGGCCTGGTTAGGCAGGCTCTCAAAACCAGAGGCAAAGCCAACGGCAGGTAAACTCACTACAGGCATTATTTAATGAAAGTTTGCAGTTTATCAGAGAATTCTTCCTGAATCCTCAATTTTTTTCTTTCTCTTTTAACCATTCATTAGTCTTTTTAAAATGCAGCATTGAAACAGTTAAGAATAAATCTAGGATTTACAGAACAGTAAGAATTTAATCATGGCAGCAAACTAAGCCCCAGAGACAATTTTAGTCTCAAAGTCAAAATATAGTGTATCTGACTCCAAGTAAATTGACTTTTCACAGAATACTCTAACATAATGCATAATAGTCATGCACTCCAAGAGAAGCTCCTGGGTATTGGTCCAGAGCCCACAACCAGCAGGAAGATCATAGTGTATGTTGAAAAAAATTACCCATTCTAAAGGTCCTCAGCTATCTTGAATATTTTATTAAAAACCTTTCTGTGGTGGAGACCAACTGGGACCTCTTTCTCCTAGGAGCAAACTGTCAATGGTAGTACAATTGAAAACCAGACAAAGTCAAGCTTAATTAGATCTCCCCCCAACTCCAACCTCACATTTCTGGTATATTCATTCCTGACCATAATCCTTGATAAATAACAATATAATGGGATTCATTTCCCCCAAACCTTTCCAAAAAAAGAAGCACAGTTGTGAGCAGGTGGAGAAAGAAAATAAAAATGTAGCAACAGATTTTACAACTCTATACAAAATAATAGCTGAATGTCACCAATAATGTAATCATAATAATGTAATCAGAAAACTCATAAGGATGCCTCAAGGGTGGCACATGGCAAAGAGCTGGGAAATAGTCCAGCTAGTTAACAGGGATTTCAGATGCACCAGTAAAAATAAAAAGTTTCTGAGCCTCTGCTTTGAGGCCAGCACTTTGTGGAGCAACACAGGAAAAGTGACTGATACATTCCTGTATTTTATGAGAAAGCCTCAATGTCAAAAAGCCTCTCCCCTGATTTCTGTGCATCCCTGTGTTCTTGTAAAAGCACATGCACCAACTCTGGGTTCAGACACTATGACCAGTGAAAGAATGGTGGACATAACTCACCATTCATAAAGAGTTTATAGTTAAGCTGCCATAGTAAGGGAATAAAAGCAAAGACTACTGAGTGTAGATGGCAGAGTTAAGAAACCATCATTCTTTATTCCGAGCCCACTTTTATGGATTGCTATGTTCTGTTTTACGTCTTTACATTTTTCTACATTCTTAAGTACGTTAACTTCCTTTCTTTCTAATTTGACAAAGTGTAAGAATTCATAGAACATTTCTTTGTTAAGGTATTAAGGTGACTTTGCATTACTAGCAATATTTGTGTTGTAGCTTCATCTTGGGGAAACCCCTTTAGTTAGTCTACCCTTTGCAATAATTTCTACAGTGTTGTATTACACAAATAATTTAATATGAGCCTGGTTTCTTTTGAAACTGTGTGCATACCCATTCTCCCTTAGTTTCACAATACACAACACATCTGTTAGTTCAATGATAACAGATGTTATACTGAAATTGTAATAACTTGTGAGTTAACTGTATTCAAAACTTTATAGTTACACACGTTTCAATAACTTAATCCTCTACCATTATCTCTTCAAATTGATTTAGCCCTGCAGAAGTTGGAGAAAATCAAATATTCATTGTGTTTGTTTTGTGCATATATACAAAAATCACATCATGATTTATCTCTCCTGGTATTAATCCTGTCTTCCTTGGAAAGATGGAGTAAAAATCATAACAGCATCAACAATCCCTCCTCTCTTTACTCATGAAGATAAATTTCATAGCCAATTCAGGATTATTATGCATGCATCTGTGTGCAAGCATTTTTTATGGATTTGTAGAAGCCCTATAAATCCGATCTGCATTTCTAGCCATTTACTGTTTAAATAAATGACCTTTCCTCTTATCTCAGGGGCACAAGCCTACCCCCATTTGGCCACTTTATCTTTTATTAGAGAAGCACCTCTCTTCTTTTAAAGCAAACCACCTTTTTTTCTCTCAAGCTTCCGTCTTTGTTTTTTCCAAATCCACAGATGACACACCCTCTGCTGAAATGTGTGGGTTACAACCAAAATCCACCAGTAGACAGTAGACAGTGGGACAGTATAGTGGGGTGCTGGGAGAGCAGATAAAAGTCAGGAGACAGTCTCCATCTTCTAGTATGTTCCATACTGGTAAGAGCAGAAGACTTGTGTGCAACAGGGGACAAAAGTACTTTAGGGCACTCTGGGTTTCCCAACACGTGCTAAGAGTTTCAGGGAAGGGAGAGGTAGAGAGCAATGGAGGACCAGGAAAACATCAAAGAGGAGCACAGCCTTAAGGTGGACCTTGGAAAATGCATGGAGTTTGGGCCAAAATGCAGCATGAGGGCACTCCCAACAAGGCCGAGGCTCCAAAGAGGCTTGGGAAGACTGTGTGAGGAAGAGTGCTGGGGTATGAGCAGAGAAAAGTCTGGCCTCTCTTTTGGCTGATCTGCCCCGACTAGAGAACCATGCTCTTTTCCATTTCCAACTCTTTGCTTCCCTATCCCTCCAAATAGAATGTAAAGCAACACCAGCCTTTTCACATGCACACATCACTAAACACACAGCCCCCAAAGTCACCAGCTGCACAGGCCTGGGTCGGGGAGGAACCCCCAAGGAGAGGGGCTGTGTCAAGGTCTCACTGGGCCCTGATTTATGTTCTGGCTCATGGATTCTACTGACTTCAGACAGTTAGTTCCATCATGCTTGGCTCATTCCCAGGCCAACTTGCCATCTCCACCAACCACCCTCTAAGGGTCTCTCTCAAAACTCCAGACAAGCACATGCTCAAACAATGCAAATGAGCACAGAGCCTTCAACAAGTGTCCCTAGATCTATTTATTTATAAGTGAGAAGAAAGAACTGCTTGAGGTGGGAAAACAGAAAATGAACTACAAAGTCAATAATGAGTACATGGTTTTGCTGTCATCCTCTGTCTTGGGAGACAACAGAGCATACCAGGCTGCGAAACCAGACTGCCCAGGTTCAAATCCCACTTCAGCCACTTTCCAGCTGGGCGAGTCACTCAACTTCTCTTTGCCTCAATTTCCTTCATCTATGAAATGGGTACAATAACAGTTCTTACTCCATTGTGGTGTTGTAGGGATTATAGAAAACAAAACATGTAAGTTTCCCTTAGAACAGTATAGAGTATGCAGTATTTCCTATTATTGGGGCCATGTCCCTTCATTAGTGCTAGTATTGAAAGGTTAGAATCTTCACAGCCCACTGATGGAAGAAACTGTATCTAGCTCAACAATCCCTTTCGCCTCTCATCCTGGGCTTGCTCCTTGGCCTTCACCCTGATATTCCTGCTTGGATCTCCTTTAATCCGAGTGATATTTTAGGTGATGATTTTTGTTGTGCAAATTTGGTCTCTTTTAACATCTTTTGAATATTGCTTGTTTCTCCAGACAATATTACTCTTCTGTAAATGCAATGTTGGGCACAATAGGTACACAATGAAAGCCTGGCAAATTGAAGTTGACTGTGTAGACACTCTTGGGCTCTTCTCAGTCTGTATCATGTCATTGTTCATGACTGCTCAGTAAATATTTCCCTTACTTTTAATAAAATCTCCTCACTTGTTATAAAATCTTAATGGAATATGATAGATTTTATGCACTTCTTGAGGACAATAGAAAGTAACACGAGCTCTACGTGTTACATGAAAAACAAAATACTGGGCCTTCTTAAACACAGAAACAAGGGAAAACAACGATCAGATACATATTTGTAAAGAAATTCTCCTGAGGGCCGGGCACAGTGGTTCACACCTGTAATCCCAGCACTTTGGGAGGCCGAGACGGGCGGATCACGAGGTCAGGAGATCGAGACCATCCTGGCTAACATGGTGAAACCCCGTCTCTACTAAAATACAAAAAAAAAAAATTAGCCAGGCGTGGTGGTGGGCGGGCGCCTGTAGTCCCAGCTACTCGGGAGGCTGAGGCAGGAGAATGGCGTGAACCCGGGAGGCGGAGCTTGCAGTGAGGAGAGATTGCGCCACTGCACTCCAGCCTGGGCGACAGAGCGAGACTCCATCTCAAAAAAAAAAAACAAAAAAAAATTCTCCTGGGGACAGAAAGACTCAAGAGGATGAAGTTTAACTCTAAATTTGGTTGTGTTCGAAAGTCTGACTTCCTTGCCTGTACATGGAACACACATTTCCAGAACATGCTATCTGGGCACACTCACCATAATATTCTGCTTAATCTTCGTGATGCTATGATGAATGACTTACCATTATGGAAAAGAAATAACAGTGGTAAGAAAGAATACCCAGAGAGCACCAACAAGGGGCTGGGGATGGGGTAGAGTCAGTCAGGGGCGGTTTTATTCCATAAAATAAAAGTAAAGATAAAGTAATTGACCCATGTGGTTAATGCTCCTCCTGTGTCTTAAGCCAGGCTCTGCCTCCCACTGTCTGCCTGCTTAGAACACAAGGTCTCATCTACAGCAAAGTAAGGAGTCCTGGAGTACACATTCTTTGCAGGCAGGAGATTCCCGGCTGCATGTTTGGTCACAAAGCCAGCTTTCTCTAATTGAACACAGGTTTCTGTTTTTGCTCCACTTTGCATCTCTCTCAGGTCAGCTAAGTTCCCTCTGACTTAAAGAAAGCAAGCTTCCTGTGGCTCTATGCTCAGAGACAGCCCTTGTTTGAGGCCTTGTGTGATCAGCATTTGGAGGGGAGAGGAGAAAGGTCTGGTCATAGAAGAGACCTGAAACCTGATTATGAAGGCCAGCATTGCCCCACTTAGGCAATGGGGACCCAAGAGATGGGTTTCTCTGTTGTCCTCATAATTCTTAGAAGACTCTAACTTATCATTTGGGTGTCAGCTGCCTGAATTCAGCAGAAAGACATGGATTCTTCAGACCCTCTTAATCCTTAGAAAAGACCAGCAAATAAGCCTGCAGTATCACACAGGGATTCTCAGTAAGTTCTAAGGACAGCTAGATGTTCACATGAAGTTCCCAGGTGAGATTTTAGAGGCCCTTCCCCAGGACAAAGTATCCTTTCTGGTTTTTTGGTTTACACTTACGACTTAACAAATTTCTTCTCCAGCAAAGCCCAGTTTCGATTCTCCTGCTTCAATAAGTCTTCTCTCAGATCTGTGGATCTTCACGGATCCATCTTCAACTTGAGCCATCTTTGTTCATCTGTGAGAGAAGAAAGGACAGCCTTGCACCGGAGCGTCCTGTGTTTGCTGATTATTAGTGCAGCTCCTCTCAGAGCATGGCCAAGACTGGGACCACAGTTCTGCTCCTCCTGCATTGTGAGCCAAGATCTGCCTCCCATTGTCTGCCTGCTTAGAACACAAGGTCTCATCTACAGCAAAGTAAAGAGTCCTAAAGTACACATTCTATACAGGCAGGAGATTCCCAGCTGCATGTGTGGTCACAAAACCAGCTTTCTCTAATTGAACACAGGTTTCTGTTTTTGCTCCACCTTGCATCTCTCTCAGGTCAGCTAAGTTCCCTCTGACTTAAAGAAAGCAAGCTTCCTGTGGCTCTATGCTCAGAGACAGCCCTTGTTTGAGGCCTTTGTCACCTCAAGCTGGGTGTTCTGTCTTCCTAGGGCCTTTGCCCAGAATCCTTCCAACTGGATGACTTCCCGGGCCCAGATCATGTCGCTTGAGCTTCTATTCCTGCTCTTGTTCTGACTCCTGGCTCCTCAACACACAGGCTGTTTGCCTGGTTTACACTTCCAGGCCCAGAGCCTTGTCTAGCCCAAGTTGTCTCTCTTACCATCATCCCAGTCTCCTGCCATCAATCCCTGGCTCATCCCCACAGCAGTGTTCTGAAAACCTACATGCATGGACTATTTCTGCCTAGCAAAGAGGCATGCTGTATAATGACGGCACACACAATGCTTCACGGAGGGTCTAAAACATGCCAGGCGCTTTTCCAAGGATGGCACCCTCAAGGGGCTACAGTCTGCTAGAAGACATAGAGGACTAGTAGGAAATTAATACTCAGTGGTGAAAAATGCTAAGGGAGTGGTAGAAATAGAATGTGGTGCTTACACAAAGGATCAGCCCAGCCAGCACTGGGGAAGTGAGGGATGGGTCCCATGAGAAGACAGTAACTGAAATATAAAGGAGGATGAGGAATTAGCTAGGCAAGGGAGAGAGGAAAAAAGGGAGGATTGTTCCAAGAAAGGAGGCTGGCATGTGCACAGGGCAGGGAAGGAAGAGAGCATGCAGCACTCTGTGGCCTATGGGTGATGCAGTTAAGAATGCAGCAAAGACCGTGCGCGGTGGCTCATGCCTGTAATCCCAGCACTTTGGGAGGCTGAGGCAGGTGGATCACCTGAGGTCAGGAGTTCGAGACCAGCCTGGCTGACATGGTGAAACCCTGTCTCTACTAAAAATACAAAAATTAGCCGGGCACTGTGGCAGGCACCTGTGATTACAGCTATTCAGGAGGCTGAGGCAGGAGAATCACTTGAACCTGGGAGGCAGAGGTGGCAGTGAACCAAGATCATGCCACTGCACTCGAACCTGGGCAACACAGCAAGACTCCGTCTCAAAAGAAAAAAGAAGAATGCAGCAAAGAGGTCAGGTGGGAGTGGCCAAAACCAAGACTGAAGATGTAGCCAGGGCTAAGCCATGAAAAGTCCGGTAAACTTGACCAAGAGTTTGGAACTTTATCCAGGGAACATTAAGAAGACATTTTAAACAGGAGGCTGATATGATCAATTTGTTTTAGAAAGGTCCTCTGGCCATGATATGGACCTAAATTGTGGGGGAGCTAGGATTCAGGCCCACTAGTTAGGTAAGTAGTCATTTGTAGAGGCGCTGAAGGCTTGAGCTAAGGTAGAGGCAATGCAGGAGGAGAGGAGTTGGCAGATAGGAAATATTGGAGTCTCGATGAGGAAGAGCTATGAGTGAACATGCAGACCCAGGCTTCTCTGATCTGGCAACAGGGAGATCTATGGTTCCTTCAGCTGAGACAGAGATGTTAAGAAGAGGAACAGGTTTTGAACACCAGTTTGAGGAGCCTGTATTTGTTTCTACATACAAGTGGAATTGGCTAGACATGGACTTAGAAAGTGGAAACTCCACTTTATACAACTCAATCTGTGCTATCTGCAAGGATAATGCATTCCGCAAGCATGTCACTCTGTGTGAAATAGACTATATGTCTTTCTTTCTCTCCTCAGGTATCATTATCTCACTCACATGAAACAATCAAAAGCAGGAAAAAAATATGGGCTAGACCTAAGAGCCAGAACTTCTGGGTCACATGGCCTTGCTAGGCCATAAGGGAGCCACAAATATCATTCCTCCCAGTGACTGGAATGAGAGGAGAGGCAGATACTGGATTGGAGAGCATCACTCATAGCTACTGAATCTGTAATTCTTAGCAAATCCAGGGATTGCCCTGCCATGGGAAACCAACTATCTCCTAGGATAACCCATTTCATTTTTTCCTCATCCTTGATCGATAAACAATCCATCTTTATAATGAATTAAGAACTCCCTCTGCAGCATCTATCCCTTGTTCTATACCCTTACAGAACAATGTTTTTATCTTTCCCATGACAGACCTTCAACTATTTGAAGATAATTATCATGCCCTCCCAGGTCCTCACTTTAACAAGTTGAATGAAAATTTCAATTAGTAGTTCAAAACTTCAAGTATCTGAAGATACAGTGACATTGAACAGCAAGTTTGGAAAAGTACAGGAATTTTGATTCCCTTCAGAGAAGGACAGCCAAACTGACTTGTTGGATCAGACAAAGAGATAATGGATGGGAAGGCACGCTGCTATCTAAAAGTGGGAACAGAGAACCAAATAATCTAAGATGTCTTTTCCTACTTTGACTCAAATTAAATGTGAAATCCTCATTCCTCGGTTGCCACTTCACTTCTGGCCTGATAGAGTAAAGATGTTTCTGCAGTTATCTTCCTTGACTGCTGGGGGTAGCACCAATGAAAACATACAAAGAAAGCTTGATATCCCTCCAGTTCTACTAATTGACTCATCTTATGTTTAGACAAGTGTTGTTTGAGGCTAAATTACAGAGCCTTAATTCAGACTGAGACTCTTAGAATCTGCGACTAATGAATCTTTCTTTTTCAGAAGTGTTCCTTAATACAGCCACTTCACTAAAAAGCCAGATGAGATGGCAAATACAACTTCCCTTCTTTATTGGATGTGCCTGACAACTGTGGGTTAATTGCATAACCAGGCAGCCAGTTAACACCTGCCTGTGGATTTACATACTTCCAGCCATATATCATCCCCCACCTGATACAGACTTTGTTGAAACCCGAATGTTTTACCAGGACTGGAAGGTCAGTCCCATTTGTCAAAGCAGGGACAATCCCTTTGTCTTAGACAGCCTTATCTAGGTTGTGGAGTCGCTCAAGGACATCATCTGCCTTCCCATCAGCAGAGCCTTGAGAAAGTTGAGCTGTGGGAACAGCGGGTCTTCTTATTCATTTATTTCTAGCTTCTCCTTTTGTCCTTATTAGCAGGCCAGAGCCTACAGGCTGATAAGACAAAGACACCCGTGGTTTGCAAGGACCTAAGAATGTAGTTGTATGAGACATTTGCTAACTGTATCAGCATTAATTTCGATAGGTTTTATTGTGCTCATTTCATCAATGAGTAGGAACCAGGCAGCCCGGTGAGATCAGTGAATGGGGTGTACTGTCATGAAAAAAGGGGAATACTGGCTAATGTTCAATAGGAGATCCCAAATAGCAAATTCATTGATTTGGCAATTATTTATTGAGTACTTACCATACGGCAGAGTTTGATAAGCACTAGGAACTACAATGTTCCCTGTTTCCTTTGGGCTCACATGCTGGTGGAGGAGCCACGCATTAATCGCACAATCACATCACACCTAACATTCAGGCCAGCACAGGGCTCATGCCTGTAATCGCAGCACTTTGGGAGGCTGAGGCGGGTGGATTACTTGGGCCCAGGGGTTTGAGACCAGCCTGGCCAACATGAGGAAACCCTGTCTCCACCAAAAATAGAAAAATTAGCTGGGCGTGGTGGCAGGTGCCTGTAGTTCCAGCTACTCAAGAGGCTGAGGGAGGAGAATTGCTTGAACCCAGGAGGCAGAGGCTGCAGTGAGCTGAGACTACACTGCTGCACTCCAGCCTGGGCATCAGAGTGAGACTCTGCCTCAAAAAAAAAAAATCTTACATTCAAGGAGTACTTACTAAGTGCCTGGCTCTGTTCTATATATATTACACACATTCATTCACTTAATCCTTACAACAATCCTATGAAGCACTTACTAACCTTATCCCTATTTTACAGGTGAGAAAACTGAGTTACGAAGAAATGAAGAAACTTGCCCTAAACCACATAGCCAGTAAGTGACAGAACCAAGAACAGAACTCAGGCAGGCTGGGTTCTAATGCCGTACTGCCTCTCAGCTGACCTGCAAGCCTTTTCAAAGACATTCAGCCACACCCACCCCAGGCAGAATAAGTGACCCTTTCACTGGTGCTTCCTCCAGTGCCTGCTCTACCAGTCACCACACTGCATTTCATAGGTCCATACATCATCCTCAGTTATAACATGGTTATCTTTTTTAAACACTTCTACTACTACTAATTGACTCATCTTGTGTTTAAACAAATGAAATCAAGATGCAGTTGAAAGTGGAAGCCAACGTTTCATAAGTAGAGCACAGGACCAGGCCAGAGCAGGGCTCTGTTGCCAGATGAAAGAAAAGCTACTCTCATGTTGTCTAGTGAAAAGAGAAGAAACCTAGAAAATTACAGATACAGAGTTACACACGTAGAGCTAGAGGGAGCCTGGGGAAGCACCACGCCATATGACAGGAGAAGAAATCCAGGCTCAAGAGCAGAAGGTTTTGCTCAAGGTCACACTTGAAGAATCAGTTCTTGACAGCGATTAGCCAGACCCAAGTCTCCTGACCTCCACCCAGCTCAGGGCTCCTTCTGCCCTTTCCCACTCCCGCCAGAATTCTTACAAGAATCCAACCCACAAGAAACCCAAAGCCAGAGGCAGCAATGAGGAATGTCCTGTTTACATTTCTGTTAAGTAGAATCCTTTGTTCTAACAATAACAACAAAAAACTCTTGCTTTCCACAAAGACATTTGTAACAATAAATGCATTATTTCCCCCAGGAAAAGTTTGAATTTCACTTATTTATAGTGACACAGGTGTACTCAATGCTTTCTTTAATTAAACTCCTAGTTAACATTTGATGTCTCTCAATCCAACTTTCCCTGAGCCAAGAACTGATCAATCCTGACCAACCAACAATGAGTATTACGCCATGGATTTTCAAATGGTTATTTTTACCCCTCCATGGAACTTAGCAGCTTTTTAACCACATGAAATATGCACAGATACATGAAATCTTTGAACTAGGGAAAATGTGATTGTAAAACTAGCCCTCTCGCCAGTCTAGGTTGGACAAACAGGGAAGGCATTTGGGGTACTTCTGTTGTCCCTTTCATTAGAATGCTGCCAGCCAGCGTTCTCCCTAAAAATAGTTGTCACGCCAGTGGAGTCCTCACTCTGGCAAACAGACTGTTCTGCACCAAGATCCTTTTTAACTGGTTCTTAAGTTACAGGAATTTTAACTAAATTAGAAAGTTTGCCACTTTGTTCCTTGTAAAATAAAAGTGTAAAAAGCCAGAGTTCCTGAAACACAGGTTCAGCTCAGTTTGAAAAAACAAGAAAACGTCGTCTTCACTTCTGGCATAAAAAATGTTGAAGCTTGAGGAGGTTGAGAACAAATGGAACTTCCTACTTATTAATGCTTGGGTAGTCAGTTTCTTCACACGGCCATTTCCTTCCCCCTGCGCCTTTCTGCGAATGTTTTATCAGCGCTGGACCACAGAATGATAAATGCTATCCTGTACAAAAAGGTAAAGATGCCTTAAAAACTCACTCTAGTGTTTCAAAGCACAGCTCTGCTTTCTAAAGTGTTTTCATTTTTCCACATTTAGGGCTTTAATGATTCTAGAATAGACAGTAGGAATGCCAAATACATAAACAATTCAAAATCTGCTCAGCCAGATCTGAAAAGGGTTTCCTCAGCATCCGTTCCAAATTCCTCATCTTACTTTTTAGGCTTCCCCTCTCAGCCTTTAATGGAGTCCTTGATTTCCAAGTACCTAGCATCAGCTGTTGAAAAGTTTTAAATATGAATTCTGTTTGCAGTTTTTTTAGTATGCTTTCTTGTTTATTTTACATTTTTAGGGTATTTTCACTCATATTATCTAACTTCAGCTCCCTCATCCAAAACAGACTGGTTGGTATGTTCACAATCCCTTGGGAATAAGGGCTCTCGCATGTCCCCAGCTATGGTACACACAATTAATTTCCCTAAACATTTGCTGTCCTCATGATACTGCCTTGCTCAAAAAGCATCATTGCACTCTTATCAATACAAACCATTTTGAGATATATATATATGTGTGTGTGAATATATGTCTATGTATATATATCCATGTCTCACTCTGCAAATATATTAACATATTATAAAATATTAACAAAAATATATTTAGAAAGGAGGAGGTTTACAAATCTTAACAGAAATCTTCATATTTCACTGTGCCCTAGTGGACTGCCTACCACACCCCCTGAAAGGAGTAGGTCTTAGTTGGAAGACCCCAGTTTGAGAAGATCAAGATCTAACTTTTGAGACCAGCCTGGCTAATATGGTGAAACCCTATCTGTACTAAAAATACAAAACTTAGCCAGGTGTGGTGGCACATACTTGTAGTTCCAGCTACTTGGGGAGGCTGAGGCAGGAGAATCATTTGAACCCAGGAGGTGGAGATTGCAATGATCCAAGATCACAGCACTGCACTCCAGCCTGGGTGATAGAGTGAGACTCTGTCTCAAAACAAAACAAAACAAAACAAAGGAAAACAAAAACATCTAACTTTTGAGTGGCATTCCAGGCCCACCACAATGGAGTCTCAAACTTCCTTTCCAGCACAATCCACTGCTGTTCCCTCCTTAACAATCAAACTGAATCACTGATTGCCTGAAGGCTCCAAGCTGCTCAATAGGCTTTGGGGCCAGGCTGTGAGTATGGGCTCTTCCTTATACCAGTTGTTAAGTCACAGGTAATCCATTCATTCTCCTTATGCTTCCTCATGCAGGGAATGAGAAAAATAACGACACCTGTGGCAACATTCTTGTTGTCAAATGAAATGGAAGTATACACTGAGAGCACACTTGGTAAAATGGTAAAGTGTGACACAAATCTTATGAGTGTATGAATCCCTATACAATACAGGGATGTCTGCACTCTTGGGCACAAATAAGAGACTCTAGGTATATTATCTTACAAATGTAAAACATCATCTTCCATCAGATCTTTTATTTAAATACTGTTGAGTCCCTATTAGCTATTTATCAGTTTCACTAACACATCGAAAATCTAAGCCTCACAGCAATAACCTGCTGAATGCCCAAAGTGTGGCTCTGGCCAAAAATGAAAGGGGTGATTTAGGAGAAGAGGAAAGCCCTGACCAAGTGGAAGAAAGGCATTCCCTTAACTGAAATGAGTAAGACTGGGGAACAAGCCAGTTCGGGGTGGTAAAATCAAAAGTCTAATTATAGACACACAGATATGAAATATCTATTCAATATCTGCATGAGGATGTTGGACACCTGAGTCTGGCTTCAGGGGAGAGGTGTGGCGTAAAGATTAAAATTTGGGAGTGATGTTCTTCTCAAACTTTAAGACAGGTTCAATGACTTCTCCTCTACGAATCTTTCTTTAATTTCCCTCCCAGCTGCGCAAAGCTTCTCTGGATTTTTAACACTGTTTTTCTGTATATTTCCATGAGCATCTACTCTACCTCCTTTTTATTTCATTTTACTTATTTGTGAACTAGACTATGGGCCACTTGAGGGCAAAGACAATGTCACTTTCGTCTCTGTGTTCTTTTGGTGTCTAGCAATGCACCTTGTCTATATTTGGTTCTCAATAATGCATTATGGGTTGGTTAATTAGTCACCTCTACCTATAACAGGTTCAGTAAAATTTCTTGAAAAAAAAGTAATTCCAGATGGTTTGATGACCAGATGAATGAATGAACAAACAATCCCTGAAGTCCCATTGAAAGATCTGTATAGAAGTGGCCTTGTGCATATATAAGTGAAGCCTGGTGTCCTTCCAACATGGCACGTCCAGTTGCCCAGTGTCCAGGACTGCCCATCATGGTTCCCCACTTAGGTCCACCTTTACCAGCCCTGTTTACTATAGCCTTTCATTCTCTTTATTTCCCAATCTAAATGTTCCAACCCAGTCAGCTGTCACTTTGGAAGTCAGTCTGCAAGGTGACAACAAGCCAATTGAACTAATTTGTGCTACTGTGACCAGAGAGCCTACTGCCTACATGCCTTTCCACCACACGTCATAAGGTTGAATTTCAATGAGCGTCTTGAGAGAGACAACGACTTAAAGCAAAGTGACTTTAGAGCAGGACATGCCACACCTGGGTAGCTAGCTACCTGCCCTGACAGTGCCCTCAACAAGCCAGACTATTTTACCATATCCAGTCTGGATAGAAGTCCTGAGAAACAGTTCAGAGGATGCAGTTTTTTGAGAAGATAGAGAGTCAGCTCTGCCATAGGAGGTGCCCTGCTACCCAGGTGACCCTGCCCCAGCTCTGACACCAGACAGCCTCTCAATGATTGGTAAGTGTCTGGCTTCCCCGGTCCATGTCTCAGTGCATGACTCAGGAGCCAGACCGCACAGATCCCTTCTAGTTCTATGGTTCAACTAAAACAAAATTTGATTTTCAGAATTCCAGAATCTTTCTACTCTCTTCTCAAGCTATTCTCATTTTTCCATTCTGTAACATCCTTGTATAATACGGTTGCAAAGCTCCATGCCTTCCTCTGTATAATGGTGATGATAATAATGATGATAACAATGTTGCTTGGCTCCCAGGGTTGTTGTGAGCTTTTCATTAGAAAGTCATTTGTGATCGTGCCACTGCACTCCAGCCTGGGAGACACAGCAAGACTCCGTCTCAAAAAAAGAAAAAAAGAAAGTCCTTTGTAAATTCTGACTCTTACTAAATTTAGTTATTATTGTTTTATTGTTAAAGTATCTCCTCTCTTTCTTTGCATGCAGGAAGTTAAAGATTGTTACCAATTCCAGTTTGGAAATTTTTTTAAAAGACTAGATAATCTTGTCTGAGGCAAGTGTCCTAACAAGTCTTCACAGTTGAAGGAGGGGGAAATGTATGAATACAGGAGGATTCAGAGAAACCTCAACTCACCTGTGATCTCGGGTCATCATGAGATCTCCATAGGATAAGTGAGTCTGATGAATCATATACTTCTAAGTGTGGAGAATTAGAGGAATTCTTTAGTTCACCCACTCCACAGTTTTCCATACAAGTTATTCCAAAGAGAGTGCCCCTGGAACAGGGAGTTAAAGGCACTGTACGACAAATGAAGGCCTGAGGTACTCATATTTGTGAGTTACCCATGCATGTTATTAGAAAACATTACATTCTCACAGCAAATAAACATATTGCATCAATAGAGTCTAAAAAGCATCTAAGAGCATTTTTAAAGTTAAATGAGTAATACGATTTCTTTGCTAAACTATTGAACAGATCTAAACAGCATTAAAAACTGAGAAAGAGAAAAATGCCCATTTTGTGTCCCAAAATTAAAATACAGGAAAATGTCATTAATTCAATTAGACTAACTAGGGAGAAAGGATTGAGAACTATTATCTAAACAAATATAGCTTTATTACTCTTAAGAAGTACAGGAAAAAAAAAAACCCAGCAAACCTAACCAAGTATGACAAAGTCAATGATTTTAGGAAATACTTTAATAATTTATTAAAATATAACTCCTACATACTGTCCACATATCCATGTTTAGCCATTTAAAACAGGATCTACAAAATAATAAACTCTTCTCCTTCACTTTATACACAGTGGTTAAGTTTTAGAACAAAACAACCCATTAGAATGCTCAAGACAGCACTGCAATCAGTCAGTGACTCTGAGGCCTGAATCAAGATGTTTGGAGATGATAAAAAATGAAATGCAATGGACTTGCCGTCTTAAGGCAGCCATGTCAATCAGTGCATCACATAAAAACCCATGAAGGGAGGAAATCAATGCTTCCAAATGGAAAAAAAAAAAAACCTTTCAATATTAAACCTATAGAGAGCTGTTAGCTTGCCTTTTCTAAATTCTTCCTTTAAAGAGTTTTAGAAATTATCATGCCAAATTCATAATTCAAGCTTCAATAACAACTTATACCTTCATAGTAGAATGTATTAGTGAAGTAGTATTAATTACATATATTTCATGATCTTAGCCCTTGATATTTTGGATGCTCACATAGGCTTTTGACTTATTTTAAGGAGGGTAAAGGAAAACAGTAGATGGAATTAGTTAACTCCACTTTAAATAATAGATTACATTCAATGAAAAAATAAGTGAGACTTTTGCTTTCAATCATGATGAATTACTTGGTACCAGACTAGTCTTTCTGCTGTAAACAACTCTCAAACCAGCAAAATATGTATTATGTTGGTGCAAAAGCAATGGTGGGTTTTGCCATTAAAGTAATGCTACCATTACTACCAGCAGAAGACTATTAACCCCAAGAAGCATAAGACTGTCATCCATCTGAGCAGAACCACCACAGGGCTGTCATCCCTCAGAGAAGAAAAATACATGAGGTGATAGCCACAGCCACCCCACCTTTCTGCTCAAAGTTACTTTCTAGACCACAAAGTAAGTAGGTGGTGCCCAAGTAGAACTCTGAGGTCTTGATGAGCTGAAGAGGTACAGATAGGAATTCAGCGTTAATGAGATAGGTTGATTTGTAGGACAGGGTATCATATAGGAGGAAGCCACATCGAGAAGGAATTCCAGAAATTAGTGTAGGGATCTCTTTAGTTTTTTGATAGAATACCAAGTTGAATATGCTCAGAGCACATACTATGCTGCACATGTTTAGGCAATATAATATAAATGAAGATTTCAGAAATCACAGAGTGCTACAAGACATAGGCATTTTGAAGAGAGTTTAGAGATCTTGCTAAGCGCTCCCATCAATTCAACTGGGACTCTTGTCCATAGTAAGAGCTCATCTAGAGTCACCCTAGCAAATCTTATTCACAAAGCTCAACAAATATCATACCAACACAACCATGAACTCACTGCCTGTCAAAACAAAACAAAAGAAAACTCTTTAGAGAAAGACAATGGGGCCAGGCACGGTGGTGTGTGCCAGTAATCCCAATACTTTGGGAGGCTGAGGTGGGCAGATTTCTTGAGCCCAGGATTTCCAAACCAGCCTGGACAACATGGCAAAACCCTGTCTCTACAAAAGTACAAAAATTAGCCAGGCATGATGGCATGTGCCTGTAGTCCCAACCTCTTTGAGGCTGAGGTTGGAGCATCGCTTGAGCCAGGGAGGCAGAGGTTGCAGTGAACTGTATCATGCCACTGCACTCTAGCCTGGGTGATAGAGGGAGACCTGCCTCCAAAAAAAAAAAAAGAGAGAGAGAGCGAAAGACAATGAAATCCAGTCTCTCAACAGTGTCTGGTACATAATCCAACAAAAACAGATGTATAAAGAAGCAGGAAAATGTAACCCATGACAAGGGGAAGGCTGGGCACAGTGGCTCACTCCTGCAATCCCAGCACTTTGGGAGGCCAAGGTGGGCAAAACACCTGAGCTCAGGAGTTTGAGAACAGCCTAGCCAACATGGTGAAACTCCATCTCTACTAAAAATACAAAAATTAGCCAGGCGTGGTGGCAGGTGCCTGTAATGCCAGCTACTGGGGAGGCTAAGGCAGGAGAATTGCTCAAACCCAGTAGACAGAGGTTGCAGTGAGCTGAGATCACGCCACTGCACTCCAGCCTGGGCAACAAGAGCAAAACTCCATTTCATAAAAAAGGTTAAAAAAAGGGCAGGGGATGGGGGGTAGAAAAATCAATGGAAACAGATCCAAAGATGATAGAGATGTTAAAATTAGAAGACAAAGAATTCAACACAGCTAATATATATTTTAAAACTTTTTGAAAAGATGGACTTAATGAGTGAACACATAAGAATCTCAGTAAATAAATGGAAACTATAAAATTAAAAAACACTGGACATTCTAGAACTGAAAAATATAACTGAAAGAAAAAATTCACTGCATTAGCTTACAAATAAACACTGCAGAACAAAGTGGCCCTTCAAGATCACTTTCAGGGGAAATAGGAAGCATCATAATTGAAACAAAAAAGGTTGAAAAAGAAATGAACAGAGTCTCAGTGACATGTGGAAAAACATCAAGCCAATATACATATAATTGAACTCCCAAAAGTAGAAGAGAATAATGAGGGCAGAAAAATTTTTGAAAAAATAATTTACTTCAAATATACTATTTTTCACATAAATTTAATAAAAAATATAAATCAACACATACAAGAAGTTCAACAAGCCCAGATGGTAAAAATACAAAGAAAACCACACTATCTATATCACAGCCAAATAGGTAAAAGTAGCAAACATAAAAAGACAATCCTAAAAGCAGCCAAAGAAAAGCACACATTGCCTACAGGGAACAAGGATAGAAATGTTTGTTGACTTCCTATCAGAAATAGTGCAGATCAGAAGACAATTGAATAACACCTTTAAAATGCTAAAATAAAACTACCACTATGAACTCAGACAAATTTTAAATTAAAATTTTTACAAATAAATAAAATAAAACTACCTGTCAACCTAGAATGCTATATTCAGAAAAATATATTTTAAAAATAAAAGTGAGAGAATTCATCAGCAGCAGACCTATATTGCTATTAAGGGAAATCTTTCGGTTAATGGAAAATTATACTGGATGGAAACGAGGATCTATGTAAAGATATGCAAAGAAAACACTGTATCTATGCGGGTAAAATATATAATAACTTTTAATTTCTTAATTTGTTTAAAATATAATTGTTGAAAAATAATAACAATGCATTATGAGTTTGTAATACAGAGGTTAAATTGACAGTAACAGCACAAATAATGGGATGGGGTAAGTGGGAGTATACTATTGCAAACTTATTATGTTACAAGTGAGATAGTATGATACTAATACATGGTAGATTGTAATAGGTTTGGGAAGTATATTGTAATCCCTAGAGCCACCAAGTAAAAGGTTAAAAAAATAATAAGCCCAATAGAGGAAGTAAAATGGAACGCTCAAACACAGTCATGTAATCAAAAAGAAGTCAGAACAGAATAACAAAAGGAAAACATATGGGGAAAATAGAAAACCAATAGCAAAATAGTAGACTTAAAACCAATCATGTCAATAATTTATTAGAGAATGCCTGACTAGATGAAAAATCGAGATCAAACTGTGTGTATTAAAAGATGGAAAATATCACACTGTGCAACAAGAACCAATCATAAGTGGCTTTATAAACAATAAAATAGTCCTTAAAACAAGAACCAGAGATAAAAAAGATACCCTTCCTAATGATAAAGGGATCAATTCAGGGAGAAGACATCACAGTCCCAAATATGCAGAACTTCAAGATACCTGAAGCACAAACTGACAGAACTGAAGGGTAAAAATACACCATTTGAAAGTCATGGTGAGAGGTTTTAACACGGCCCTCTCAGTAGTCAATAAAACAAGTAGACAAAAATCAGTAAAAATAAAAATTTGAGCAACATCAAGTAACTTAGCCTAACTGATGATTATAGAACACTGCACCCACCCAATAGCAGAACACACATTCTTCACAAGTCAATGTGTAAAGAATCCACTGAAATAGATTGTATGCTGAGACATGGCTCAATAAATTTAAGAGGACTGGAATCATACAGGAATGGTCTCTGACCACAATGAACTTAAACTAGAAAACAGTAATAAGATATATGAAAAATCATCACATACTTGGAAATTAAGCCAAACACTTCTAAATAACCCAAAGTCAAAGAAAAAATCATGAAGAAAATTAGAAAATATTTTAAAGTGATAGTTAAAACACATGAACTGAAAACTTGTGGGATATAGATTAAGCACTGCTGAGAGGTAAATTCGTTCCTCTAAATGCTTCTATCTGGAGGGAAAAAATACGTAAAACCAGTGATGTGAACTTCCTCCTTAAGAAACTAAGTAAAAAAGAGTAATTTGAAACCAACATAAGTAAAATGATGGAAAAAAAGAAAAGAGTAGAAGCCAATGAAATAGAAAATAAACAAACTAGAAAGCAAATAAATGTAAACAATTATTAGACCTGTGAAAATATAGAAAGAAATATTATGAAAAACTTTATGCTAATGAAGTTGACAAATCAGATGACATAGATCAATTTCTTTTTGTTTGTTTTTGTACGTTTATTTTTCAGAAAGAGTCCTGCTCTGTTGCCCAGGCTGGAGTGCAGTGGTGCTTTCTCAGCTCACTGCAGCCTCCGCCTCCCAGGTTCAAGCAATTCTCTCACCTCAGCCTCCTGAGTAGCTGGGTAGCTGGGACTACAGGTGCCTGCCACCACACCCAGCTAATTTCTTTTTTTTTTTTTTTTTTTTCTGTATTTTTAGTAGAGATGGGGTTTTGCCATGTTGGCCAGGCTGGTCTCAACCTTCTGGCCTCAAGTGATCCACCTGCCTTGGCCTCCCAATGTTGGGATTACAGGCATGAGCCACTGCACCCCACCAGATCAATTTCTTAAAAGATATAAAGTAGATACAGATAATCTGAGTAGCTCTTGGCTGAAGAAATTAATAATTGGTCAATTATTCCTAAAATAAAAGTTCAGTCTCAGGTGTTTTCTCAAATTACTTTAATCAAAAATTTAAAGCATAAGTAATATCAATCATACACACATTTTTGAGTAGAAGGATTGAAATAGAGGATTGAAAGTTTCCCAAATCATTGTATGAGGTTAGCATAACTCTGATATCAAAACATGAGTTTTATAAGAAAAGAATAAACATAAAGAATTCCAATTAATTTTTTAAAAATCAAATCCAGAATTACATGAAAAGGTTAATACTTCATGATTAAGAGGATTTCATACAAGGAATGCAAGGTTAGTTCTATATTTGAAAATCAAAATTAACATGGTATAACTCTTTTTTTTCTTTCAATTGTCTGTAATTGTTCTCAGCAATGTTTCATGATTTTCACTGTGGAGATCTTGCACAACTTTCCCTGGATTTATTGTTAAGCGTCCTGGTGTTTTTGATGCTACTGTAAGTTAGACTGATTTTTTTTTAATTTCTGTTTTCCAGTTGGTCATTACTAATATTTAGAAATACAATTGATTTTTGTATATTGGCCTTATAGCCAATATAAAATTAACCTTGCTAAATCCCTTTACTAGCTCTAATATTTCATTTAGATTTCATAAGGTTTTCTGTGAAGATAATCACCTGCTAATAGAATCCATTTTATTCATTCTTTTTAAATATCATCCCTTTTATTTTTTTCTTGCCTTCTGTGCTAGAAATAAATAATGAAAGAGCTGGCTGGAACAATCCCATTACTGGGTATATATCCAAAATAAAACAAATCATTCCACCAAAATGACACATGCACATGTGTGTTCATCACAGCACTATTCCCAACAGGAAAGACATGGAATCAACCTAGGTACCCATCAACAACGGATTGAATAAGGAAAATACAGTACATATGCACCATAGAATACGCAGCCATAAAAAACAATGAAATCATGTCCTTTGCAGCAACATGGATGCAGCTGGAGGCCATTATCCTAAGCAAATTAATGCAGGAACAGAAAACCAAATACAACATGTTCTCACTTATCAGTGGGAGCTAAACATCAGACACTCATGGACATAAAGATGGCAGCAGCAGACACTGGGGACTACTTGCGGGGCAGGAGGCAAGGGTTAAAGAACTAACTATTGAGTACTATGTTTAGTACCTGGGTAACACAATCAATCATATCCCAAGCCTAAGCATCCCACAATATAGCCAGGTAACAAACCTGCACATGTATTCCCTGAATCTAAAATAAAAGTTGGAAAAAAAAAAAAAAAGAGCTGGCTGGAAGCTTTCAAACTTACAATTGGAGCTGCCCCTAAAATTTAACTCCCGAATGACAGGGAAATATTCAGTGATAACTACATTTTTTTCTCACTATCTTCAAGCAGTAACATATGAATCCCTCAAAGAAAGCAAAGATTTTCCATGCACTTAACCAGTGGTTTGACTTCATGTTTACAAGTCTCACTACTGATCCACAAATATGTTATCCAACCCTCTCTCAATTTTTCTTTCCCTTTTTTTTTTTTTTTTTTTTTTTTTTTGGCATTGTCCTACAGTTTCTCAGGCTTTAATTTCTTTTTGTTTCCCTCTGTTGTTCAAATTGGATTATTTCTACTCATCTATCATCAAGTTGACTGGCTCTTTTCTCCATCATATCTATTCTGCTACTGGGCCAGGTAGTGAATTTTTTCTATTTTGGCTATTATATTTCTCCATTTTTAATTTCCATTTGGTTCTTTCTTACATCTTTTATTTCTCTGTCAAGATTTTCTTTTTATTAATAACAAGAATGCTTGACCACATTTCTTAAAGCATGGTTTTAATAGCTGCTTTGAAGTCTCTGAGCTTTCCAGTATCTATGTCTTCTTAGGATTGGAATCTGTTGATTATCTTTTCTTTTGAATGTTGAATTTTTCCTGGTTCTTCAAATGCTGAGTAAGTTTGGATTATTTCCTAGACATTTTGAATATTGCGATATGAGAGCCTACGTCTTGTTTAAATCCTAAAGAGAATGTTGATTTTTGTTCATTTTAGTAGGCAATCAACAGGTTAGGTTCCGGCTGCAAATTCTAATCTGCCTTCTGTGGGCTTTGGTACAATATCAGTTCATATTTCCAAACGTTGGCTGTGCTACTTAGAGCTATGCTGCATGTCTGCCGGAGTAGCCTATCTGGGACCTCCGTGATGACTGACCCTGTAGCTCAGTTCTCAAAGCCTATGGTACAATGTATAGGGTCAGATTCATGCATGCACCATTTGAAAATGAACCCAGGAATCCACATGCGATTTTATGGACCCACTCCCTTGACCTCCCTTCTCTCCATGATCTACCCAACACTTTGTGGCTCTCTGGAGCTTCTCTTCCCAGTCCTCCAGCCAGAAAGCTGAGGCTTCATTTTTCCCACTTTGCCGAGAACTTACCAGCATGTGTCTGATTGCAGGGCCAAGCAGTGGCAGCACAGAGAAAGAGTAAAAGGAATGGAAAGTCACCCCACACTCTCGGGACCGTGGGTGTCCTGGTCAGAGCGAAGGGTGCCTCTGTTAGACTTTCAGGCACCTGTCAGTCACCACTGCTGTCTCTGTGCTGGGCTGGAATATTGCCTAGGGGCAGGTCATGAAGGAGGCAGGGGTTGGGGGTAAAGAATTTTCCCACTCTCTCAGATTTGAAGGAGCCCTTTTCCTGCTCTTTAGGCCACAAAGAGAGGAATTCTCTTCGAATTTTTGCTTCCACACCCAGTGTGCATTTCTGGGTTTGAGGCTGCCTTTGAGTCTAAACTAGACAATATGAGGGGAAAACGAAAAGAGAAACTTCCTCCTCACCAGTTTGGTGGAACTTCAAATTCTAGTCTCCTTCCCAGTCTGCCTGCTGCCATTTACTTTTCAGTCTTCAGATAGTTGCTTCGTGCATTCTGTGCAGGATTTCTCCTTCCTTTTTATTGCAGAGACAGGGTAACTGTGTTTACTTCATCTTCCCCAGAGCCAGAACCCTCAGATTTCATTTGCTAATAAAAAATTCTGTATCAAATGGTTGTAAAGCATGTTGACATGTATATGTGTTATACCCCCAAATTTCAACATAAAGAAAAATACCAATGTGTTCATTGGAGCTGCCAGATAACTTCATTTTTATTCGGCCCTTGGAATAAAGTTTCTCTGCATTTTTTTTTTTTTTTCACTGAAGAGTATTCTGAGATTGCAAAGTAAGCTGTTAGAAAGCTTACAACTTGCAATTAATGACCTATGGAAATTTGGCTTTTCTTGATATTGTACAACCTAAGTTTTTTTTTTAATAGTAATAAAGGCTGGGTACAGTAGGGCATGCCTGTAATCCCAGCACTTTGGGAGGCTGAGACAGGAGGATTGTTTAAGCCCAGGAGCTCAAGATTGGATTGGGCAACATAGCAAGACCTCATCTCTATAAAAAATCATAAAATTAGCCAGGCATGGTGGCACATGCCTGTAGTCCCAGCTACTTGGGAGGCTAAGGTGAGAGGATCCCTTGAGCCCAGGAGGTCGAGGCTACAGTGAGCTATCATTCTACCATTGCACTCCAGCCTGGGTGACAGAGCAAGATTCTGTCTCAAAAGAAAAGAAAAGAAAAGAAAAAAGAAAGGAGAAGAGAAGAGAAGAGAAAAGAAAGTATGATGCTGAAGCTTATAAAAAATTGCAACTGTCTTCAGTCACTGGCAGTTTCACATTCTGTGTTCCTTGACACATCCCTGTTTCATTGATTCAATGTACAGTATAAGTATTGAACTTATAAAATACATCTTGATATTAAAAGACCTACCAATCTATCTGTTAAATACGTTGGTTTCTTATGAGATTTTGACAATGGGTTTCTGCTACCAAATAGAAAGAAAATGTTTGAAAAGCCATGGCCCCAGAATGGAACATAGTCTTGTTCAGCCTTACAGTATTCCTTGCCCAACCACACGAGCACACACAATCCCTCACACAAACCCGGATACACACAAAGAGCATCAAGATTTATGTAAAGAAAATACATCTTTACCAATCACTGACTCTGTCTTTAAAAGTCACCCTTCCAAATTGAAACCATGTAGCTCTAAGTGTTTCTCAAACTGAATGCACCAATCATTGCTTTCAGCCAGGTCCTTGGCTCAACAAACACACACCGGGGAGGATTCAGGGTTCACGGGAATGACAATGCTGTAAACAAACTACCTTCAAACCTAGGTGAATAGGTCTGTACAAGATTAATCATGTGCTTCCTTCAGTAACTCCTAATGTAGGAACTTTCCTATGGTGGCAAGAAAAATGACAGTCAAGTTGTATTACCAAGAAATGACATGAGACGTGGATGTTGTGCTTGACACAGATGAAGGTCATGGAATTGGATTTCCTTAATGCATCTCAGTTCAGGTTGCTTCCCCATCTCTGTCTAAATGCTGGGTCATGTGCTCTGGAAACGCTCTCCTGTGGATTTAGATTTGAAATATGCCCAGTAACTCTCAGAAGGACAGGGTCAAATATCTGTGAGGTAAATGCAGGCTCTTTCTTCACGTGTCACATAGCCACGTCCTCTCTGCTGGAAAATAAACAGGTTGACTATCACTCTGTCCACCGGTGTGAAGTATGAACACACAGGGAGCATTTATCTTCCCCATCAACATTTATCCAGGACGAAGCCCTGTTCTTGCCTTGCATCAAAGTCACCTACTTACACACACGTTTCTTCAAGAGTCAGAGTCTTTTGCCTAAGAAGGCGACGTGAGCTAACTTTGGAAGAAACGGCTGGAAAGTTAACTTGCAGGGTACTCCTGCTAGCATTTCCTGAAGACTTACAGACGCGTGTTCTTTGCTTTGCTTCTCTTCTCTGAGAGCACACAATCTCTAACAGCATTAATGGTGCTGATTACAAGCAGTCAGTGCTGAAAACAGACCCCTTTCTATGCTAGCCGCAAATGAAAATTCACGTTGGTCAGGCTGCAGATCATAAAAAATGCTATATGTTTGGGAAGAATCAAATTGTTCAATACCTTCCTCTCCCTCTCTATGAGAACAACTTGTTTGTTAGATTATTTCTCTAATAATCTTCTTCAAGGAACTTTACACAAACACAACAGTTTTACCCTATCATTTATAGAGCATTGGCCATAAAATAACTTAGGTCAGAGAAAATCACTATGTGCCTGGATGTAGGACATAGCTTGGGGGCTGTTGGGCAGAACAGTGCTGCTGGGTGGTAGGGAGGATGCTGGGAGTGCCTGGGAGTCTGTGGTACAGGAGGTACCAAGGCCAGGGAATTCTGTAACTACAAGTAAGGCCCAGTTCATCATCCTAACTACCCCATTTCAGGAGAGTCTCTTCATACTGTTTGTTCAAGAACTCTGTTTAGTGGACAAATCTATTGAGCATTTGCCCATTGAACACTCAGTTCAACTGTGTAACGGGAACCATGCTGAGTTCTGGGCATAAGTGAGTGGAAACCACATGGGGCCCGCATCAATAAACTCAGCCTTACAATACACTATTCGGAAAGATTTATGTTTAAGGCATGCATGGAGTGCCACGGGGACCCACAGAGGAATGTCTTGCTCAAATATAAATTCCAGAAAAGCCTTTCCAGAGTGATGGCATGTTTAAATAGAGTCTAGAAGGTGACTGGGTTGGCCAGTTGAAGAGTGGAGTAAAGACATTTCTAATATAGTGAGGAGCTTTCGTATAACTCATGCTGGGAACTGCAAATACTTTATGCAAACTAAGAGGTACTGGAGATTAGAGTGCACTGGGTAGGAGGGGGGCAGTAAATGGAAATGAAAAAGTACGCATGAGTCAGATCATAAAGAAAGGGTGGTCTTAATCATATAAACAATGAGTGAGTCGTGATGAACAGTTCTAAGCAGAAGAATGCCTTGAGAAGGTGTGCACTTCCCAAAGATCCACTCAGCAGCACTGGAAAGGGCAGTGCCACACCAGGGAGTCCTCTCAAGGGTGTCACAATGACCCTGGCAGGAGGAGAGGATGGCGTGGATGAAAGAGAAACAGTTCCGATGCAGAGGCGAAGAGACACTTGGGAGTTTCAAAGGAGAAAGCATTCGTTTGACTTCGTAACTGCTTCTTTGGGGTATTGTGGGAGAGGAAGGAATCAATGATGATACAGATATCAGGGTTGAGGACCTGGTTGGAAGGTAGAACCAGTACTTGAGGTAGAAAAAGTAGAAGAGCCACTTTTTTTTTTAAGTTTTAAAATAATTTTTTAAGTGGGAGAGTTATTGAGGTATTATTTACATACAGTAAATTTACCTGTTTTACATGTATAGTTCTATGAGGTTGGATAAACATAGTCATGTAACTTCCTCCACTGTCAAGATATAGAATATTCCCATCACCCTATAAAGTTCCCTCATCTTTGTATGAAGACACTACCTTCTCCCTACCCTAGACCCTGGCAACCACCCATTTGATTTCTGTTCTTATACTCTTGCCTTTCCAGAATTTTGCATAATTAGAATCATATAGTTTTGTGTGACTTTTTAAAACTTACCATAATGCTTTGAGATCCATCTCTGTTGTTGCTTGTGTCAGTAGTTTGTTCCTTTATACTGCTGGGTAATATTCCATTGTAGGTACCGTAAGTTGTTTATCCATTTACTGGTTGATGGACATCTGGGTTGTTAGCAGTTTTGAGCTATTATGAATAAAGTTAATATGAACATCCAAGTTTTTGTGTGGACATTTATTTGCATTTCTCAAGAATAAAGACCTAGGAGTGGGATTTCTAGATTGCATGCAAAGTATCCATTTAGCATTCTAAAAAGTTTCCAAACTTTTCCACAGTGCCTGTACCGTCTTGCATTCCCACTAGCAACATAGGAGAGTTCCAGTTCCTCTGCATCTTCACTACCACTTGGTATTGTTCGGTTTTGTGTTTTTGTTTTTTTGTTTTTTTCCATTTTAGGCATTTTAGTAGGTGTGTAATGGTTTCTCATTGTGCTTTTAATTTGCATTTCCCTAATGAATAATGATGTTGAACATTTTTTATGTGCTTATAATATCATATTTTGGTGAACCATCCATGTGGTGACAAGCAGTAGGCAGTTCCATATATAAGTCTGAAACTAAGAAAGACATAGCTATAAAGATTTGAAGTTTTTCTGGTATTTGAATCCATTGGACTTTGTCTGTTTTCCAATTAAAATTAGTCTGACCAGCAAAGGGAGAAAATGAGGATTCAGTATGGAGGAGCAGGTCAGAATTTCTTTGAGCAAAAAAATGGTCAGTTGAACTCCAAGGATTTGGAATAAGCTGCTAGCACTTAAATTCTACTATCCACCCCTTCTATGGTACACGCTTATTGGAGAGGAAGAAATGAGAAGCAGGACTACAGTTCGGAGGCTATTGGAGGTGGTGTTTTTTTTAAAAACCCTAAATAATGCATACTTCATGTGGATATAACTTTCAAAGCTACATGCATGGGGATATGGACATACAAAAAATCCTTGAGCCTTAGGAAAGAAGAAAAACTGCTAATCTTAGACTGGTAATTTTTTCTGTAAACAGGTCTTACGTTATTTACTGCTCTATAGCAGTCACTGTAAATATTTAAACCTAAAATTCCATTCTTTATGATAGACTACAGTACAAGCATAAAGTTGTCACTCAACATGTTGCATCTAACAATACCTAGCAAACCTGTGTAACAATTATAACTGACTCGTTTCACCTGTACAAAAGATTGTACATAATCTTTTATCCTTCTTCCTGCATGATTTGACGAGAAAGAAGGTTGGTGTACAAAGTTTATTTTCTCCAGAAAATGGAGGTGCTAATGTCCACTTTGCAAGTATTAAGCAAAGTAACACATGGATTCCAGTAGGTGCTCAAAAATGTTAACTGAGCCAAATTGAATTGAAATCATTAAAAATACTGTTGCTGTACAGAGGAATAAAATGTATAGTAGAGTAACACAGCATTGGGAAGAAAAGAGAAAGCCTGGGGTGTCTTCCATTGGCCCTTCCACAGTCACCATTCCCTCTTCTCTACCTGCTCTCTGCCCTTGAAGGTAGACTTCTGTGAATAGGACAAGACTCACGCTTAACCCTTGCTTTCAGAGGGCTCAAAGGATAGGAACCTTAGCAGAGGATCACAGGGAAGGGAAAATCAGAGACACATTTATTCCCTGGTTGGCTCCCTCTAAGTGGGCACAACCTTGGTTGGTACAACATTTAGAACAGGGTTTTGTAACCTTGTTATGTCACATGGTCCTTCTTGGTAATCCAGTGAAGTGTATGAACACCTTTTCAGATTAATATTTTTAAATATATAAAATAAAATACGTAAGACTACAAAGAAAACCATTCACATTAAAATACAGTTTTACAGCCGGGTGTGGTGGCTCAGGCCTGTAATCCCAGCACTTTGGAAGGCCGAGGCGAGTGGATCGAGATGTCAAGAGATCGAGACCATCCTGGCCAACGTGGTGAAACCCTGTCTCTACTAAAAAATACAAAAATTAGCTGGGCATGGTGGCACGCACCTGTAATCCCAGCTACTCGAGAGGTTGAGGCAGGAGAATTGCTTGAATCTGGAAGGCGGAGGGTGCAGTGAGCCGATATCATGCCACTGCACTCCAGCCTGGCAACAGAGTAAGACTCTGTCTCAAAAAAAATAAAATAAAAGTACAGTTTTACTCAGGAATGCAAAACCAAATATTATATGTTCTCACTTGTAAGTGGCAGCTAAGCTATGAATATGCAAAGGCATAAGAATGACATTTGGGGACTCTGGGGACTCCATGGGGAAGGTTGGGAGGAGGCTGAAGAATGAAAGACTACATACTGGATACAGTGTACACTGCTCAGGTAATGGGTGTGCTAAAATTTCAGAAATCACCACTGAAGAACTTATCCATGTCACCATAAACTACCTGTACCCCCAAAACTATAAAAATAAAAATATCCACACAGATTCGTGCAAGAAATTTTAAAAAATAAAATGCAGTTTTATATTTGTACATATATATTTATCTGTACATATTGGAATTTATACACATATATGTTTGTGATATAGCAGTATATGTGCTTCTTTATTGGCACATTAAATACCAAGATAATATAATGTACGAAGTTGAGATTAAATTTTATTTTCTAAGAGATATGTCAATGTTATTTATAGCCTGAATAAGAACACTAAACTCAGGCCAGCTACAGTGGCTCACATCTGTAATCCCAGCAGTCTGAGAGGCTGAGGCAGGTGAATTGCTTAATTCCAGGAGTTTGAGGCCAGCCTGGGCAACATAGCAAGATCTGGTCTCTACAAAAAAATACAAAAATTAACTAAGCATGGTGGCATGTGCCTGTGGTCCCAGCTACTCAGGAGGCTGAGGCAGGAGGATTGCTTGAGCCCAGGAGGTTGAGGCTACAGAGAGCCATGATTGTGTCACTGCATTCACTCCAGCCTGGGTGACAGAGTGAGATTGTCTCAAAACAACAACAACAACAACAACAAAGAACAGAAATTAAACTCTGGGGTAATCCTTGGATGGCAACATATGTCAAGTTGGATATCCAATTGCTATTTATTTATTTATTTATTTAAGAAACAAGTTCTGGCTCTATCACCCAGGCTGGAGTGCAGTGGCACAATCTCTGCTCACTGCAACCTCTGCCTCCTGGGTTCAAGTGATTCTCATGCCTCAGCCTCCCAGGTAGCTGGGACTACAGGCGCTCGCCACCATGTCTGACCAATTTTTGTACTTTTTGTAGAGACGAGGTTTCACCGTGTTGCCCAGGCTGCTCTTGAACTCGTGAGCCCAAGTAATCCGCCCACCTAGGCCTCCCAAAATTCTAGGATTACCTGCGTGAGCCAGGGGACCCAGTCCAATTGTGATTTTTTTGTTTCAATGATTACAAATGTTAAAAAAAAAAAAAATCCTGTTTACAAAGATATAATGTTGCAAGTGGAATTATAAGTTTCCACAGCTCATTTCACAAGATCAAGATATGCTTGTCTCAAGAAACACCAAAATGTTTCAAGGCTGTTTTAGTTAAACTCCTAATTATAGTAAGTTTGTATGTTAGTCAGTTTTTTTGCCCTTAAGATCAACACATTCCTCTTTGGCTCAGTCCACATTTTCAATATAGTTTCTATCAGAGAGAAATGTATTATGGATCCATAATTCAACTTTAGTGCCATCAAGATAAAGAAAAATTTTGAAAGACTTTTAAAGAGTTTCCAGGTGTTTTCTGTTTTATCTTTTCAAAGAATTTGACGGAGAAATTTGTATCTTGACTCCATCTTGGAAAAGCGACTCCTCTGGTAACTGAAAGTTTGTAACGACATTGGCCTCTACTTTTTTCTTCCATATCAGCAGCTAAGGCAAGACAGTTTTTAATTTTTCTGTTGTATTCGTAAAGGTAACTTCAAGACCCTGAATGGAAAGATTTATCTTATTCATATGGCTAAAAATGTCTGCAAGGTTAGCCAGCTCATAGATAAAATTCTTTCAGGAAAGTTCTAGAATGAATTTTCCTTTAAGTTTTATTTTTAATTGGTACATAATAATTGTACACATTTATGAGGCACAATGGGATGTTTTGAGACATATATATATAATATATAGTGTAATGATCAAATCAAGGTAATCTGCAAATCCATCACCTCAAACCTTTATCATTTCTTTGTGATGCGAACATTCAAAATCCTCTATTCTGGTTCTTTTGAAATATATATTATTGTTAACTATAGTCATCCTACTGTGGCTAGAACACCAGAGTATGGTCCTCCCATCTAACTGTAGCCTTGTACTCACAGATCAACCTTTCTCCCTCTCCTTCTCCCCTCCCTTTCTAAGCCTCTGGTAACCATTATTCTACTTTCTACTTCCATAAATCAACTGTTTTAGATTTCACGTATTAGTGAGATTGTAAGGTATTTCTTTTTCTGTGTCTGACTCATTTCCCTTAGCCTAATGTCCTCCAAATTCATTCATGTTGTCGCAAATGACAGGATTTCATTCTTTTTATGTCTGAGTAGCATTCCGTTGTATATACGTGCTACATTTTCTTTATCCATTCATTCATTCATTCATTGATGGACACTGAGGTCGAATTCCGTATTTTGGCTACTGTGAAGAGTGCTGCAGTAAGCACGGGAGTGCTCTTTGACAAACTAATTTCATTTCCTTTGGCTATATACCCAGTAGTGGGACTGCCAGGTCATATGGTACTTCTATTTTTAAGTTTTTAAGGAACACCCATACAGTTTTCCATAATGGCTGTACTACTTTGCATTGCCACCAACAATGTGTAAGTTTCCCTTTTCTCCACATCCTCACCAACACTTGTTATCTGTTGTCTTTTTAATAACAGCCAGTCTAACTAAAGTGAGATGATATATCATTGTGGCTTTGATTTGCATTTCCCTGATAATTAGTGATGTTGAGCATTTTTTCATATACCTGTTGGCCATTTTTATGTCTTCTTTTGAGAAATGTCTATTCAGGTCTTTTGCCCATTTTTTTAATTGGATATTTGGGTTTGATTTGGTTGCTATTGCTCTTTCCTTTTTATTGAGAGGAGTTAAAATTCTGCCTTTAGTTTGTTAGCAGTGACTATCAGGCCCTCTTGCTAGAGAACTTCAGTGTGATAGAAAAGCTCCTCATACTCTGCTCCCATCTCTTGACAAACTTTTTAAAACAGCATGATTCAGGGACCTGCTTCACATACACTTGATGACCTTTTGGCTATTGGCCGAACTGACTTCAGAATTGTTGGAAGAGTCCATGATGTCAATGCATGGCTGTGTGAAAGAGAATGAGTGACACCAACGTAAGAAGATTCCATTTTCTCTATATACCAAAAGTAGATACATCACCAAGTATTATAGAAGCACCATCTGTGCAGTGTCTGATGCTTTTATCTCCAGGCAAAGTTTTGTTTTCCAAAATACTGCAGGACTTCGTAGTTTCCATAAGGGACTCACAAAATAAGAATTCTTTAAAAGCATCAGCGTGCACACAGGGAGCAAAAGTGGGGAGCTGGCTACAATGAGAAATGTCTGTTTGCATCCCACCATAGACTGAGTGGGAATGGCAAAGCTGCCAATTCTCAAAGACAGACTTCAGAATGTCTTTCTAAAAATCAGCTAGTCCAGACCAGATCTCACCATTTAACAAAGGTGCCATTGCCAGCCCTTTCCTTCTGCTCCTGTTCATGGACCAGCCCCACGTTGTCTAGTACCTATGACTTTACTATCACCTCTTTAGCAGTGTGGGGCTTCTTTCACTTGACAAATACAAACTTGGAAGTATCCTATACAGAGTTAAGATTTTTCATTTAAACCATCCCCTTTTTTGAACTTTCAGCAAACTCTGAAAACTGCTAACCTACTTTCACAAATGTATCAACAATGGTAAACAGGAAATACTGAAAAGTAATATAGTATGTGCATTACCCAAATAAGAATAAGTAAATCTACCTTTAGTGGCACCATTGCACAAGCACGCATAGAGACACTGCATGTTTCTTCCAGCAACATGCCTAAAAACTGATGTATTTTCAATGTAGTGATGCATGGATGACATTTCAAGGTATTCACAAACAACTGTGTTATTAAATACTGTGTGATTTCTATTATGACAAAGTCACAGGTATTATAGCACTACTGTGGTTTGTGGACTACATTCATAATTTAGAGAACTGTGGCTAGGCGTGGTGGCTCACGCCTGTAATCCCAGAACTTTGGGAGGCTGAGGCGGGTGGATCACTTGAGGTCAGGAGTTCGAGACCAGCTTGGCCAACATGGCGAAACCCTGTCTCTCCTAAAAATACAAAAAATTAGCCGGGCATGGTGGAGGTAGGAGAATCACTTGAACCCAGGAGGTGGAGGTTGCAGTGACCCAAGATTGCACCACTGCACTCTAGCCTGGGTGACAAGAGTAAAACTCTGAGGAAAGAGAAAGAGGGTCAGAGTGAGTGAGAGAGAGAGAGAGAGAAAGGGAGGGAGGAAATTGTTTTCAGTAAGGTATTAGTGAAAATGGAGATATAATTTTTTCCTGTCTAAGTTCATGAACTCCTTGAAATCTCTCCACACACCAAGGTTAAGAAAAAGTCACTTTAAAAGGAGAAATAGCCCAAGATTAAATTAGATCCCTCTGATCACAAAGTGAGCAGTGCTTTGTCATTACAGGACCAGGCATACATTTCACATATATATTTGTCATTCCTATCCAAACTGCTTGTGCTAAAGTCACTATTCACAGACTTACAGAATATCCTATCCAAGACTGTGTTATCTCATTTAATGTTGCTTCCAAACAGGGGACACATTTTACAACAAAGGAGGGTCAGACCTAGGCTCACACGGGGGAATTAATTCATCTTACTATCCTCGGATGGTCATTGTTTTTATAGAACAACACAATAGCCTGCTGAAGATTTAGTGGCAGAATCAACTGAAGAAAGTCCCTGTGAGGTTAGGTTATGCGCTAACAGGATACAAAATGTATCTTGAAACAGCAGCCTCTATTAGGTTTCATCTTTCCCATGGCCAAATGCTTGGGTTCAAGAAAGTGGTAGTGGTGTTGCGAGTGGTTCCTCTGATTATTATTCCGAATAACTCACTCACAAGACATTTGCCTTCCATCCCTATGGCCTTGGGCTTCGTGGGTTTGGAAGTCATTGTTCCAATCATTGGAAGCCGAGGTTGCCCTCTCACCATTTTGGGCTTCTCATACCATTGATTAAAAAGGAATGTAAAGGAGTCATTCTACTGGCTGGTATGCATGTGCATGACTCCAATTACCAAGCGGAAATGGATTGCTGATCCCCAATATAAATAAGGACCAGGCTCGAAATTCAAATACTCACTGGAATGCTTATAAGTATTCTTTTGTCCAATTGACTTGATCAATGGAAGGCAATAAAATCAAAACCATTATGGTTTCTAATCTTTCAGAAATTGAGCTTTCAGTATCCTCAGCAATACAGAAATTAAGTAAAGAATCCCACCTAACCTACGAGGGTAAAGGAAGCATAGATCTGGTGGTGAAAGAAAATAGCTGTGATTATCAACCTGGGCCTCAAGGCTAGTTACAGAAGTAAGGACTATATTTGCTATGTTACTTAATTATTTAAGTTCTCCCCCTGCCTCCTTCTACCTTATATAAAGAATATGACTAGTGGCTAGTAGGTTATATTTCCCATATAAGGAAAACCAAATATATAGCTTTTTGGTATTTGCTGTTTGAAGAATGTGAACTTTTACATAGACAAAGGACAATAATGGATTCTACAGGGCAAAGGGGTGGACTGTGCTGAATATTTTCTATTTTCTCCTCCAGATCCACTCTTCTTCCTTTCTCTACCCTGCCCTGCTCTCTGCCCCTGAGCTGGTCCATTTGGGTCTCAACAATAAGACTCTCATGCCCTCTGGCTTCTGCTTGGGTATGGTTAAGGGAGAGCTCCAGCAGGAGATCAGAGGAAGGGAAGAGAGAGAGATTCTTGAATATTAATTTGGTCAGCTGCACCCAACTTCCCACAGGTGAACTTTTATGCATGACTCTCTTCTTCTGGGTTTGAATTCTGGTAACTCCTCCCCTTTCTCATCTCTTTGAAATTAGGGGTGCTGACAGGTCTACACTCTGCCGATTCTTCTGTGAATGGTAGCTCTATTGTTCCTATTGGTGACTTCATTAATGGCCTCCAGAAGAAGAATAAAGAAGAAATGTGAGTGCATTATTTGCTTCCTTTTGAAGCCTTTCCTGAGATACAACTTCGCAATGGGGGGGATGAATGTCAAGTTGCATCGTACAGATCACCAGAGGAAGGTACATACGCCAGAGAAAACATCTACTTTATTGACATTTCATACCCAGAAGGCTGGAAAAGAGCCTAACATGGTCTAGAAACCACAAGGGTAGCTGAGGCGTAAGGCAGGAAAATGGGGCAGAAATGCATGATTACAAAGAGCCTTAAATGTTATGCCAAAGTATGGGACATCATCCTGTGAGTGGAAGGAAACAGAATCCAAAACTGTTTTTTGTCACTGGGATTTATTACCTTTCACTTCTGAAAACTATTGCCTTATTGGAAAGAAATCCACAAAATGATTTTTGCCTCCATTAGGGGGAGAAAACAAAAAACAAAAACGTTACATTTGAAAGGGCAATGACATCTCCTCTAAGTTTGGCTCAGACACAACTCCCATCCTGTTAGATACCGACACTGTCAGAGAATCACCTCAGTTTACTCCATTCTGCAGCCAGCAAAAGAACAATTTCCCCTCTTTTATTTTCTCTTCTCCATTGAGCAGCTGAGCAGACCCCTGAGAGAATCCTGGCTCTCTTGACTTGGCAGGGTTTGTTGACGCATGTAGAAGAGCATTTTTGCTTTGTTTGGAAACATCTGTGGGAAATTGTGGCCACCAAGAAGGCATGGATGGCAACAACTGTGGCTTCTGATACAAAGCTCTTTCTCTGAGCTGAGTGGCAGCCTCTGTAATCCCTAGGATTCCTCTGATAGATTGTTGACTATCTCCAATACTAGCTTGCTTCTAGGCACAACACGGGCTTTTGCAGAGCTGCCAGGCTGATGTGTCTCAAGTTCCCATTGTTCTTTCCATGCCAAGCATTACTGGACTTTTGAATGCTCCCAATATCCTTCAAAGTACGTGGATTGTTTAGGAGGCAAACTACACCTTTTATCAGGGGTCAAAATTGTATTAATGGAATAATCTCTTCCCTTGGTAAAATTTGTTGGTTTTTCCAAATAAATAAATGACCATCTGCATTCCATCACCCTAGGCAAATCTACAGAATCAGGGCCCTCCATATCGCTCATGTTATTAATTAGCACAATTATTCTCTTTGAGATACTGGGCCACAGGATCAGTGTGGCTTCCACAGGCATCAGAAGCCAAGACTCTAATCTCTAATGCATCTTCAGCCTCCTCTGCTGCCGAGTGGGCTTCAGCACATTAACAACCCTGTCTCTCAGCTGTCCAAGGATTTGATTTAATTACGCTGCTAGTGTCTGTCTTCATTGGAAGTCTCCACACATGCTGTTTTCTCCATTATTATGGATTGCATTTCTTCTCTGCTGCAATGTCTCATTCTTGTCTTTCCTTGGGCTTTAGTGGCTTACAGACATTTTCATTTCTCCTGGTACTTAATAAGCATCTTCTTAGGCACTCATTCTAGAAGTAGAAAACTATTTAGCTCAACCAAAAGGCTGAACTCCAGACCCTTCCTAAGACCAAAACTTGTCTTTCTATCGCTATTGTCTCCCTACATCTTACAGGCTCTAAGGGTCTACTCTAAGAACCCAGTAGAGACTCTGCTCTTATCTAAATTGCTTATAGCTGTTTGAAGTTTTCTGGTTGCATTCCTTATTGCATCTCATAAAAGTCACACATTCACATACACACAAAAGTTTCACGAATCAAGTTTTTCACTCCATTCAACAATTAAGAAAGGGCTCAGTAAACCATGTTACTTATTCAACAGGGGAATATGCAGTAAGAATATGCAGTAATTGACATATTTATGAAGTACACATATTAAAATAAATATATATGTATATATAAAGACTGCATAAAACACTGTGGGAAAATATTTACATTGTGCTGCTAGCAGGAAACAAAGTTGTACATATAGCATTGTCACAATTGTATTTTAAAATATACACACTCACGTCCCCATGCACATGACAAAGACAAGAGGGAGCTATACTAAAATATTTACAATGGCTAATATAGGTAGAATATCTTGGAGAGAATTATCTTTTTAATTAATTTATTTTTAATTAACAAAAATTGCATACACTTATACTGTACAACATGATGTTTTGATATACGTACACATTGTGGAATAGTTAAATCTAGCTAATTAATATATCCATTACCTCACTGCTATTTTTGTGGTGAGAACATTTAAAATCTACTTTCTTAATAATTTTCAATTACTGTACAATAATTTTCAAGTACTATACAATATATTGTTCATACCTGCTTCACTATGTTGTACCATGGATCTCCTGAACTTAACCCTCCCATCTAACTGAAATTTTGTATCCTTGGACCAACATCTCCCCAGTCCTTCTTTTACCCACTCCAGCTTCTGGTAACCACCATACTGCTCTCTGCCTCTATGAGTTCAACCTTTTTAAATTCAACATTCAAGTCAGATTATGCAGTCTTTTTGTGCCTGGCTTATTTCTGTTAGCATAATGTTCTTCAGTTTTATCCACATCACAAATGAAAAGATTTCCTTCTAAGGAACAGTATTCCATTATGTATTTAATATACAGACCACATTTTCTTTACCCATTCATCTGTTGATGAGCACTTAGATTGATTCCATATCTTGGCTATTGTGAATAGTACTGTAATAGACATGGGAGTGCAGATAGCTCTGTGACATACAATTTCATTTCCTTTATTTGTGTACCCAGAAGTGGGATTGCTGGATCATATGGAAGTTCTATTTTTAATTTTTTGAGAATCCTTCATATTGTTTCCCATAATGTCTCCACTAATTTACACTCCTACCAATTGTGTACAAGGATTTTCTTCTCTCCACATTTTCACCAACACTTGTTATCTCTTGTCATATTGATAATAATCATCCTAAAAGTTGTGAGGTGACATCTCATTGTGGTTTTAATTGTGTTTCTCTGATGATTAGTAGTGTTGAGCATTTTTTAAAAAATATATATGTTGGCCATTTGTATGTCTTCTTTTGAGAAATGTCCTTTCAGGTACTTTGTTCATTTTTAAATCAGGTATTTTTTTCTTGTTACTAGGTTGTTTGAGTCTCTTCTATTCTGGATATTAACCCCTCATCAGATATATGGCTTGCAAATATCTTCCCCCATTCCGTAGGTTGTCTCTTCACTCTATTGATTGTTTCCTTTGCTGTGCAGAAGCTTTTTAGTTTGATGCAATGCCGTTTGTCTAATTTTCTTTTGTTGCATGTGCTTTTGGGGTCAGTTCCAAAAAATATTTGCCAACCGTTGTCAAGAAACTTCTCCCCTAGGTTTTCTTCTAGTAGTCTTACAGTTCCGGTTGATTTTTGTATATGAAGTGAAATAAGGGTCCACTTTTATTGTTCTGCATGTGGATATCCAGTTTTCACAAAACCACTTATTAAAGAGACCATTCTTTCCCCATTGTGTTTTCTTGGCACCTTTATCAAAGATCAGTTGGCTAGAAACATGTTGATTTATCTTTGGGCTCTCAGTTCTGTTCCATTATTCTGTATCTCTGTTTTTGTGCCAGTACCATGCTGTTTTGATGACTATGGCTTTGTGTTAGGTTTTGAAATTAAGTAATATGATCCCTCCAGCTTTGTTCTTTTTGCTCAGGATTGCTTTGCCTAATTCGGGTCTTTTGTGTGAATTTCAGGTTGTTTTTTTTTTTTATTTCTGTGAAAACTGTCATTGAAATTTTAATAGGCATTGCACTGGATCTATAGGTAGCTTTGGGTAGTATGGTCATTTTAATAATATTAATTCTTCCAATCTATGAGCACAATATGTCTTTCCATTTAGTTGTATCTTCTTCCATGTCTTTTGTCAATGTTTCACAGTTTTCAGCATATAGATCTTTTACCTCTCTGATTAAATTTATTCCTTTTTTTATGCTATTATAAATGGAACTGTTTTCTTGGTTTCTTTTTCTTGGTTTCTTTTATTAAAGAAAGAATATTTATTTTTAGAACAGAAAATACTAATCTAAAAAAAAAGAGTAAATGCAAATATATTTCTCATCACTGGAGGCCCCAAATAATAAAGCTCAATCAAAGTGGAAGATAAAATGCAGAATGGGATGTAAGTTGGGACCACTGGACAGAAAGCCAGAAATTTAGGAGCAGAGTTTTAGAGTAAACAAGATGCTAAGGACTTTACCACTGTGTCTTTTAAAGACACCATGACCATGTTAAAACTATCAGTGGAGATTGGTGGCATCACAATTATGCAGAGAACAGGGCCAAACCTTTGCAGAAAACTGTCCTTTTCATAGCCACCAGGCCAGCAGAGATGGAAAGAATGGGACGGGAAGCCAACATGTTTAACAGATACTCCCTCAGGGTCTGGCTTTGGGCCAATCTCCTGACCAATCCAGGCTCAGGGGCTCAAAACATAATTTTATTAACAATGATTAAAAATACAAAGTACAAACACAAATATTTATGTAAAATAAGGAAATACACCAAGAATTACAAATATAAGAAGCTGTCAAATACAAAGCATCACAAAATCCAGAAAAAAAAGTTTTTCTGACTTAACTTCTTTACACATCTCTATAATATTATTTTTCCTACCTTTTTGACTGAATACTCTTTCATTATCTCTTCATGTAGCAACTATATATAATGCTTTCTATCTACAAATTAGAAAGATAATTCAGTCTTTCCTCTGGTACGGTTAACTGAAAATTTTAAAACTTTTAATTCTAAGATAATGTTATATTTACAGATTTCCAAAAATAATATGAAGAGTTCACCCAGCTTCCTCTAATGTTAGCATCTTATGTAGCTATAGTACAATCATCAAAAGGAAGTAATTAGCATTGCTACAAAACTATAAACTGGATTATAGGCTTTATTTGGATTTTACTAGTTTTTCCATTAATGTTCCTTCTGTTACAGGATCCAAAGAACACTGGATTTGGTTGTTGTGTCTCCTTAGTCATCTCTAAATTATGACATTCCTTATCCTTTCCTCATCTTTCATGATCTCAACCCTTTTAAACAGTACTACTGGTCAGATGCTTTGCAGAATGTCCCCTAATTTGAGCTTTCTAGTATTTTCTCATGATTAAATTGGGCTTATGCATTATTGGAAAGAATTCCACAGAGATGAGATACCCTCTGTATATATATCACATAATGGGGGGACATATGCCACTATGTCTTGCTGCTATTGATGCTAACTTTGATTACTTGGTCAAGGTAGCAACTGCTAGATTTCTCCCTTGTAAAGTTATTATTTCTCCCTTTGTATTTAATACATATTTTCAGGAGAGACATTCATCTAATTTATTATCCATTTGTAGAGCTTGTTCGTAGCAATTATTGTTATAGTAATACTGTGGTTTTAATGGTGATTTTCCATCTCTCTCATTCCTCTACATTTTATTAAGTAGATTCTTCTGATATGGAAGAGTTGTTTCTTCTACATTCATTTTTCGGTGACTTTTCATATGAGTTTGAATTCATGAACATTTATTTTATTCTTTGGGTTATAATCCAATACTATCTTATTTTACTTTGTTGCTCATATTCTTCTAAGTTTTGGCCATTGAAAGTTTTTTCAGATTGGTTCTTCCACCCTTTTCACATGCTCCCTTTCTTTCTTCCCTCCTTCCTTCCTTCCTTCCTTCCTTGCTTCCTTTCTGTCTTTCTTGCACTTCATTATTTTCTAGCATCAAAAGATGTTCTAGGATCATCTTGTCTTTTCCCTACGCCAGCCCTGGAATCTACTACTTAAGGAATCCAATTCTTTTTATTGGAGAGTGACATTTAGAAACCAAGATGTGGGCTTGGTTTCTTTCATTCAGCAAAATGCATTTAAGGTTCATTCATGTCATGTGAGTCATGTTTCTTTTCACTGCTAAGTAGCATTCTGTTCCATTACATGATATACCACATGTACAATTTGTTCATTCATCTACTGATTGAAAAACATCTGTATTGTTTCCAAATTTTGGTGATTATGAATAAGGCTACTATAAACATTCAAATATAGGTTCCATAGTCAATATAAGTTTCCTTTCTTTAGGGTAAATACCTAGAGTGGGATTGTGGGGCCTTATGGTAAGCATATGTTTAACATGATAGGAAACTGCCAAAGAATTTCCCAAAGGGGCTGTAACCTTTTGCATTCTCACTAGGAACGTAAGAGTTCTAGTTGCTCTGCCAGCACTTGATATTGGCAGATTGGTTGTATTTTAGCCATTGTAATAGGTTGGAGTTTCAGTTTGTATTTCCCTAATAATAATGATGTTGAACATCTTTTCATATGCTTACTTACCATCTGCACATATGTTTCTTTTTATTGAAAGTTTAGATAAGTGAATTTTTTTCCTGCTTCACTGCTCAACTGATAAGGTCTCATAAACTTTTAAGATTGCTGTAACATTTGGGAAAGCCAGTTTTTTTTATATATATATATAACCTATAAAATCTTGGTGCCTTTCAAGTTTTCTCTGGAAAAGCTAATCAAATGCCTTTTTAATTGATGACTTTATTCACCATTTTACCATCAATGTCCTTGTTGTAGTGATATATGAGTTTTATTATCTTGGTTGATGTCAGTATTTCACATCAAATCAGCAAAAAAATTAAATCTTTTCCCAAAGCATTCATATGACTCACTCCGCATCATTAATTGGATTAGCAAACAATCCAAAAGCCCTATTCAATATTTCTTCAAAAATGTACCTCTTTCTTATAGAACTGCTGCTTTAATGGAATCTGAAATTTTTGTTACAATCTGACATCAGGAAGTGAAGAATTTTATTGATTTAATCATTCATCTTATTGCTTTCATTTCACAGTCTATTAATCTTCATCTGAATTTTCTCCCAGTTCTTTTATAAATAAAGATGACAAAAGAAGGTGTTCTTTGTATAGGTCCATATCAGGAATGTGTACCTTCCAACTTGTTTTATTGTTATGTTCCAAATCATCTTTCCAAAGTGCAGTCACATAGGCATGTTGCTGGCCAGGTGTGGTGGCTCACGCCTGTAATCCCAGCACTTTGGGAGGCCGAGGCGGGTGGATCATGAGGTCCGGAGTTCAAGACCAGCATGGCCAACTGTGGTGAATCCCCATCTCTACTAAAAATTCAAAAATTAGCCGGGAGTGGTGGCAGGCACCTGTAGTCCCAACTACCCGGGAGGCTAAGGGAGGAGAATCACCTGAACCTGGGAGGCAGAGGTTCCAGTGAGCTGAGATCACACTGCTGTACTCCCACCTGGGCAACAGAGCAAGACTCCATCTCAGGGAAAAGAAAAAAAAAAAAACAACAGCATATTTCCAATCAACTTTCCTTTCGTAGAACACCAACAAATGTCTGTGGGTGCTTCACGCCACCCAGACACAGAGAGAAGTATGAAGGAGGAGAAGCTGGATTGCAAAGAGAGTTGGTCTTAACAGATTGCAGTTAAAATATCATACTTTTGCTAATTTCTTTTCCTCAGGTCTCGAGATCTGAGATGAAGGAATCTGAAGTGTAAATTTTGCTAGCTTTGAAGTAATTATTTTCTACCCAGAGGACAGAGATGGTAGCACAAAATCCAGGCTCTCAAGCTCATCGTTTAGGAAAGAAGGCAAATCTGTGCTCACGGTGACACAGGAGACAGCAATACCGGGACATTTAAACCAGAACCTTATATAGACCCTTCTAATGCATGCAAGGAAATGAAATACCCAGCCCATCTGTGTTTCTGGGTGACCACCCCTCCTCACCATCCCTCCTATGTCCGCCTACTCACACGGGCCCTGAGGCAGCTCTGGAGGCCAAGGCAAGGCTAAGATCTGAATTTTTCTCTGCCCTTTCATTTTTTACACAGGAGTGAGGAGTAGAATAAGAGCTTGAAAGAGGCTAGAGTACATCAAAAATATCATCTTCCTAAATACTGTGATTTGAAGTCATTTTTTACTGCCAAGAAAGAAAAAAAAATAGTAGTCGAGCCTCTAAAGGCAATGTTTACTCTGCCGGGGAAGAGAACATATCGAAGAGCTTCTGACAAGACTGTCAAAAATGTGTTCGGCAATTTAACTATTAATAATAGTAAAAAAAACAACAAATAAAGCTTTGAATTAATCCAGCATCTTTCATCTCCATATATCAAAGCGTTGCCAATGTTCCTGATAACAACATGTCTGTGAAACACGTAAGTGGCAGGCGTTGTCATTCCTCCATGACAGATGAAAGAACAGAGACGCTGTGAAGCTCTTCCCCAGCGAATCAGTGCAGCACTCGCTCACTCGGGCAGCTCAGCCTCTTTCCAAGGCATTCCCCACCTCCCTGGGGTCTGTGGAAGTGTTTTTTTGTTTTTGTTTTTGTTTTTGTTTTATATTTTAAGTTCCAGGGTACATGTGCACAACCTGCAGGTTTGTTACATATGTATACTTGTGCCATGCTGGTGTGCTGCACCCATTAACTCATCATGTACATTAGGTATATCTCCTAATGCTATCCCTTCCCGCTCCCCCCACCCCACAACTGGCCCCAGTGTGTGATGTTCCCCTTCCTGTGTCCAAGTGTTCTCATTGTTCAATTCCCACCTATGAGTGAGAACATGCGGTGTTTGGTTTTCTGTCCTTGTGATAGTTTTCTGAGAATGATGGTTTCCAGCTGCATCCATGTCCCTACAAAGGACATGAACTCATCCTTTTTTATGGCTGCATAGTATTCCATGGTGTATATGTGCCACATTTTCTTATCCAGTCTGTCATTGATGGACATTTGGGTTGGTTCCAAGCCTTTGCTATTGTGAATAGTGCTGCAATCAACATACGTGTGCATGTGTCTTTATAGCAGCATGATTTATAATCCTTTGGGTATATACCCAGTAATCAAATGGCTGGGTCACATGGTATTTCTAGTTCTAGATCCTTGAGGAATCACCACACTGTCTTCCACAATGGTTGAACTAGTTTACAGTCCCACCAACAGTGTAAAAGTGTTCCTATTTCTCCACATCCTCCCCAGCACCTAAGCCAAAAGAACAAAGCTGGAGGCATCATGCTACCTGACTTTAAACTATACTACAAGGCTACAGTAACCAAAACAGCATGGTACTGGTACCAAAACAGAGATATAGACCAATGGAACAGAACAGAGCTCTGAGAAATAATACCACACATCTACAACCATCTGATCTTTGACAAACCTGACATAAATAAGAAATGGGGAAAGGATTCCCTATTTAATAAATGGAAGTGCTTCTTTAGCTAAGGGATTTAGGTTTAAAGTTGTGCCTGAGCAGGAGCAACACAGCATCCGTGGGAGGCATTTAGTCTCTGTTCTCCAGAAGTCTAGGTATAAAACTCATCCACTAAGATAGATCTATGGCTATGCAAGTGAGTCAGCAAAATATTTTTTAAAGGTCAGCTGTTCATGGACCCTGCAGGAAGTACTCTGGGAAAGTATGGGCCCCCACAGAGCCAAACTATCTTGAGGAGTTCACAATATCTGGGATGACAAAAGGTAAGATAGATGCTCACTCCTCAAACCCTACACTCTAATACAGTGAGCTGACCAGTTTCTCCAAACACAGGAGCATGGGCCTCTGTGCTCTTGCCCATACTGCCACTCACCTTCACTCATCCCCTTCACAAAACTATTGAGGCACTGCCTGCTCTAGGAAGCTTCATGCACACACATATACCTTTCCTTCTTTTTCATATCTTCTGGATTCTATACAGATTTCTGCCACAGACCCTATAACTTTATTACATGCACTTGTTTATATGTCTTTCTTCCTGATCCAACTCTCAGCTGTTTGTCGGGGTGGGGGTATTTATCATATTTATGCCAAAGCCCAGGACAGGGTCAAGTTCATACCAGATATTCAGTAATTATTTCTAGAAAGAAGAAAGAAGGGAAGAAAAGGGGACTAATATTTATTCAGCAGCTACTATTTGCCAGACACTGGGCTAGGCTTATTCCTGTTTAGCATTTAGTGCTCCTAATCTGAGGGCTTGGTCTTTTCAAAATGTCAGGATCTTCTTAGCTTTCATCTTTTTGAAAACTGCTTTTCTTCCATTCTCTCGATGTTTCATTTCTGGAAGTCCTATTAGACCTGTGTTGGAATCCCTCCATCTGTCCTCCACGTTTCTTAGATTTTCTTTCATATTTTCATCTATCTTTGTGTAACATTTGGGGTAAACTCTCCAGTATCCTCCCCCAATTTACTGATTTTCTCTTGGGCATATCTAGCCTAGTGTTGATCTTATCTTCTAAACATGTTTTAATCACTATTACTTGATATTTTCATTTCCAGTGTCTAATTGGTTCATTTGCATATGCATCTGTTCTTGATTTCTATCTGCTTGTTTTTGTTTCACAATTTCTTAATCTTTTTAGGTGTTATTCCTTTTTTACATCTTTAAGGATATTAAACACACTCATTTTAAAGTCATTTTCAGATTGTTTTATTATTCCCATTTCAATGGGAGTGAATTCCGATTTTTGAGCTTGTTGCTGTCTTTCTTAGCATTCATTTTCTTCGTGTGCTTTGGAACTTTCATTAGCAAGTTCATCTACAGTGAGTATTTTCTGTTTCCCTCTAGCCCCTCCCTCTCCTTTTCACCACTCCCTATGTGGGAGTTGTTCAGTTTCTTCTTTAGGATACCTAGCCCAGGGCCAGGTCTGATAGCGGTGTTTTCTTGGTCCAGGGTGATCTTGGAAACGTCACACATCTGATCACTGAGCCAGCAGGTGGCTAGTTGAAGCCCTTAGTGTAGCTTCATCTGCTCCTTCCTTCCACCCAGCCATTCAGCTCTATAACATGCTGCAGCTCCAAGCACTGGCTGAGGTTTATTCCAGCCTCTTTGAAGGGATGGGCATGAGCACCTGCCGCAACCCCCAGTTTCACGCAGTGACCCTAGGTTCAGGCCCCAGTCATGAATCTAGAGCTTCTGATCCCCGTCTTCCCACAACAGCCACACTTCTGCCTATTCCGAAATCCTGGAGCTCAGCAAGTCCATGGCCTCAATCACCATCTACCACTGATTTGTTTCTAGCCCACAAAGGTGTTTATCTTGTTGTTGAATGTGGATACGTCTGAATTCTTTCCAAAACATTTCATCTATCATTGCAATGTATTTGAAGATAAGAGGTTCTTTTAAAGTGTGATTTCGAGGGCGGAGCAAGATGGCCGAATAGGAACAGCTCCAGTCTCCAACTCCCAGCGCAAGCGACACAGAAGACCTGTGATTTCTGCATTTTCAACTGAGGTACTGGGTTCATCTCACTGGGGAGTGCTGGACGATCTGTGCTGGTCAGCTGCTGCAGCCCGACCAGCGAGAGCTGAAGCAGGGCGAGGCATTGCCTCACCTGGGAAGCGCAAGGGGGAAGGGAGTCCCTTTTCCTAGCCAGGGGAACTGAGACACACAACACCTGGAAAATTGGGTAACTCCCACCCCAATACTGCGCTTTAAGCAAACAGGCACACCAGGAGATCATATCCCACACCTGGCCGGGAGGGTCCCACACCCACGGAGGCTCCCTCATTGCTAGCACAGCAGTCTGTGATCTACCGGCAAGGCAGCAGCGAGGCTGGGGGAGGGGCGCCCGCCATTGCTGAGGCTTAAGTAGGTAAACAAAGCTGCTGGGAAGCTCGAACTGGGTGGAGCTCACAGCAGCTCAAGGAAACCTGCCTGTCTCTGTAGACTCCACCTCTGGGGACAGGGCACAGTAAACAATAAACGCAGCAGAAGCCTCTGCAGACGCAAACGACTCTGTCTGACAGCTTTGAAGAGAGCAGTGGATCTCCCAACACGGAGGTTGAGATCTGAGAAGGGACAGACTGCCTGCTCAAGTGGGTCCCTGACCCCTGAGTAGCCTAACTGGGAGACATCCCCCACTAGGGGCAGTCTGACACCCCACACCTCACAGGGTGGAGTACATCCCTGAGAGGAAGCTTCCAAAGCAAGAATCAGACAGGTACACTCGCGGTTCAGAAATATTCTATCTTCTGCAGCCTCTGCTGCTGATACCCAGGCAAACAGGGTCTGGAGTGGACCTCAAGCAATCCCCAGCAGACCTACAGCTGAGGGTCCTGACTGTTAGAAGGAAAACTATCAAACAGGAAGGACACCTACACCAAAACCCCATCAGTACATCACCATCATCTAAGACCAGAGGCAGATAAAACCACAAAGATGGGGAAAAAGCAGGGCAGAAAAGCTGGAAATTCAAAAAATAAGAGTGCATCTCCCCCGGCAAAGGAGCGCAGCTCATCGCCAGCAACGGATCAAAGCTGGATGGAGAATGACTTTGACGAGATGAGAGAAGAAGGCTTCAGTCCATCAAATTTCTCAGAGCTAAAGGAGGAATTACGTACCCAGCGCAAAGAAACTAAAAATCTTGAAAAAAAAGTGGAAGAATTGATGGCTAGAGTAATTAATGCAGAGAAGGTCCTAAACGAAATGAAAGAGATGAAAACCATGACACGAGAAATATGTGACAAATGCACAAGCTTTAGTAACCGACCCGATCAACTGGAAGAAAGAGTATCAGCGATTGAGGATCAAATGAATGAAATGAAGCGAGAAGAGAAACCAAAAGAAAAAAGAAGCAAAAGAAATGAACAAAGCCTGCAAGAAGTATGGGATTATGTAAAAAGACCAAATCTACGTCTGATTGGGGTGCCTGAAAGTGAGGGGGAAAATGGAACCAAGTTGGAAAACACTCTTCAGGATATCATCCAGGAGAACTTCCCCAACCTAGTAGGGCAGGCCAACATTCAAATCCAGGAAATACAGAGAACGCCACAAAGATACTCCTCGAGAAGAGCAACTCCAAGACACATAATTGCCAGATTCACCAAAGTTGAAATGAAGGAAAAAATCTTAAGGGCAGCCAGAGAGAAAGGTCGGGTTACCCACAAAGGGAAGCCCATCAGACTAACAGCAGATCTCTCGGCAGAAACTCTACAAGCCAGAAGAGAGTGGGGGCCAATATTCAACATTCTTAAAGAAAAGAATTTTAAACCCAGAATTTCATATCCAGCCAAACTAAGTTTCATAAGTGAAGGAGAAATAAAATCCTTTACAGATAAGCAAATGCTTAGAGATTTTGTCACCACTAGGCCTGCCTTACAAGAGACCCTGAAGGAAGCACTAAACATGGAAAGGAACAACTGGTACCAGCCGTTGCAAAAACATGCCAAAATGTAAAGACCATCGAGGCTAGGAAGAAACTGCATCAACTAATGAGCAAAATAACCAGTTAATATCATAATGGCAGGATCAAGTTCACACATGACAATCTTAACCTTAAATGTAAATGGACTAAATGCTCCAATTAAAAGACACAGACTGGCAAACTGGATAAAGAGTCAAGACCCATCAGTCTGCTGTATTCAGGAGACCCATCTCACACGCAGAGACATACATAGGCTCAAAATAAAGGGATGGAGGAAGATTTACCAAGCAAATGGAGAACAAAAAAAAGCAGGGGTTGCAATACTAGTCTCTGATAAAACAGACTTTAAACCATCAAAGATCAAAAGAGACAAAGAAGGCCATTACATAATGGTAAAGGGATCAATTCAACAGGAAGAGCTAACTATCCTAAATATAGATGCACCCAATACAGGAGCACCCAGATTCATAAAGCAAGTCCTCAGAGACTTACAAAGAGACTTAGACTCCCATACAATAATAATGGGAGACTTCAACACTCCACTGTCAACATTAGACAGATCAACGAGACAGAAAGTTAACAAGGATATCCAGGAATTGAACTCATCTCTGCAGCAAGCAGACCTAATAGACATCTATAGAACTCTCCACCCCAAATCAACAGAATATACATTCTTCTCAGCACCACATCGTACTTATTCCAAAATTGACCACGTAATTGGAAGTAAAGCACTCCTCAGCAAATGTACAAGAACAGAAATTATTACAAACTGTCTCTCAGACCACAGTGCAATCAAACTAGAACTCAGGACTAAGAAACTCAATCAAAACCGCTCAACTACATGGAAACTGAACAACCTGCTCCTGAATGACTACTGGGTACATAATGAAATGAAGGCAGAAATAAAGATGTTCTTTGAAACCAATGAGAACAAAGATACAACATACCAGAATCTCTGGGACACATTTAAAGCAGTGTGTAGAGGGAAATTTATAGCACTAAATGCCCACAAGAGAAAGCAGGAAAGATCTAAAATTGACACTCTAACATCGCAATTAAAAGAACTAGAGAAGCAAGAGCAAACACATTCGAAAGCTAGCAGAAGGCAAGAAATAACTAAGATCAGAGCAGAACTGAAGGAGATAGAGACACAAAAAACCCTCCAAAAAATCAATGAATCCAGGAGTTGGTTTTTTGAAAAGATCAACAAAATTGACAGACCACTAGCAAGACTAATAAAGAAGAAAAGAGAGAAGAATCAAATCGACACAATTAAAAATGATAAAGGGGATATCACCACCGACCCCACAGAAATACAAACTACCATCAGAGAATACTATAAACACCTCTACGCAAATAAACTGGAAAATCTAGAAGAAATGGATAATTTCCTGGACACTTACACTCTTCCAAGACTAAACCAGGAAGAAGTTGAATCCCTGAATAGACCAATAGCAGGCTCTGAAATTGAGGCAATAATTAATAGCCTACCAACCAAAAAAAGTCCAGGACCAGATGGATTCACAGCTAAATTCTACCAGAGGTACAAGGAGGAGTTGGTACCATTCCTTCTGAAACTATTCCAATCAATAGAAAAAGAGGGAATCCTCCCTAACTCATTTTATGAGGCCAACATCATCCTGATACCAAAGCCTGGCAGAGACACAACAAAAAAAAGAGAATTTTAGACCAATATCCCTGATGAACATCGATGCAAAAATCCTCAATAAAATACTGGCAAACCGGATTCAGCAACACATCAAAAAGCTTATCCACCATGATCAAGTGGGCTTCATCCCTGGGATGCGAGGCTGGTTCAACATTCGCAAATCAATAAACATAATCCAGCATATAAACAGAACCAAAGACAAGAACCACATGATTATCTCAATAGATGCAGAAAAGGCTTTTGACAAAATTCAACAGCCCTTCATGCTAAAAACGCTCAATAAATTCGGTATTGATGGAACGTACCTCAAAATCATAAGAGCTATTTATGACAAACCCACAGCCAATATCATACTGAATGGGCAAAAACTGGAAAAATTCCCTTTGAAAACTGGCACAAGACAGGGATGCCCTCTCTCACCACTCCTATTCAACATAGTGTTGGAAGTTCTGGCTAGGGCAATTAGGCAAGAGAAAGAAATCAAGGGTATTCAGTTAGGAAAAGAAGAAGTCAAATTGTCCCTCTTTGCAGATGACATGATTGTATATTTAGAAAACCCCATTGTCTCGGCCCAAAATCTCCTTAAGCTGATAAGCAACTTCAGCAAAGTCTCAGGATACAAAATTAATGTGCAAAAATCACAAGCATTCTTATACACCAGTAACAGACAAACAGAGAGCCAAATCAGGAATGAACTTCCATTCACAATTGCTTCAAAGAGAATAAAATACCTAGGAATCCAACTTACAAGGGATGTAAAGGACCTCTTCAAGGAGAACTACAAACCACTGCTCAGTGAAATAAAAGAGGACACAAACAAATGGAAGAACATACCATGCTCATGGATAGGAAGAATCAATATCGTGAAAATGGCCATACTGCCCAAGGTAATTGATAGATTCAATGCCATCCCCATCAAGCTACCAATGAGTTTCTTCACAGAATTGGAAAAAACTGCTTTAAAGTTCATATGGAACCAAAAAAGAGCCCGCATCTCCAAGACAATCCTAAGTCAAAAGAACAAAGCTGGAGGCATCACGCTACCTGACTTCAAACTATACTACAAGGCTACAGTAACCAAAACAGCATGGTACTGGTACCAAAACAGAGATATAGACCAATGGAACAGAACAGAGTCCTCAGAAATAATACCACACATCTACAGCCATCTGATCTTTGACAAACCTGAGAGAAACAAGAAATGGGGAAAGGATTCCCTATTTAATAAATGGTGCTGGGAAAATTGGCTAGCCATAAGTAGAAAGCTGAAACTGGATCCTTTCCTTACTCCTTATACGAAAATTAATTCAAGATGGATTAGAGACTTAAATGTTAGACCTAATACCATAAAAATCCTAGAGGAAAACCTAGGTAGTACCATTCAGGACATAGGCATGGGCAAAGACTTCATGTCTAAAACACCAAAAGCAACGGCAGCAAAAGCTAAAATTGACAAATGGGATCTAATTAAACTAAAGAGCTTCTGCACAGCAAAAGAAACTACCATCAGAGTGAACAGGCAACCTACAGAATGGGAGAAAATTTTTGCAATCTACTCATCTGACAAAGGGCTAATATCCAGAACCTACAAAGAACTCCAACAAATTTACAAGAAAAAAACAAACAACCCCATCAAAAAGTGGGCAAAGGATATGAACAGACATTTCTCAAAAGAGGACATTCATACAGCCAACAGACATATGAAAAAATGCTCATCATCACTGGCCATCAGAGAAATGCAAATCAAAACCACAATGAGATACCATCTCACACCAGTTAGAATGGCGATCATTAAAAAGTCAGGAAACAACAGGTGCTGGAGAGGATGTGGAGAAATAGGAACACTTTTACACTGTTGGTGGGATTGTAAACTAGTTCAACCATTATGGAAAACAGTATGGCGATTCCTCAAGGATCTAGAACTAGATGTACCATATGACCCAGCCATCCCATTACTGGGGATATACCCAAAGGATTATAAATTATGCTGCTATAAAGACACATGCACACGTATGTTTATTGCAGCACTATTCACAATAGCAAAGACTTGGAATCAACCCAAATGTCCATCAGTGACAGATTGGATTAAGAAAATGTGGCACATATACACCATGGAATACTATGCAGCCATAAAAAAGGATGAGTGTGTCCTTTGTAGGGACATGGATGCAGCTGGAAACCATCATTCTTAGCAAACTATCACAAGAACTGAAAACCAAACACCGCATGTTCTCACTCATAGGTGGGAACTGAACAATGAGATCACTTGGACTCAGGAAGGGGAACATCACACACCGGGGCCTATCATGGGGAGGGGGGAGGGGGAAGGGATTGCACTGGGAGTTATACCTGATGTAAATGACGAGTTGATGGGTGCAGCACACCAACATGGCACAAGTATACATATGTAACAAACCTGCACGTTATGCACATGTACCCTACAACTTAAAGTATAATAATAATAAATAAATTAAAAAAAAAAAAAGTGTGATTTCGAACACCGTCCTGACTTAAAGTCCCAGTCTAGGCATTTTCTTAACACCAATCAGTCCTTATATAAAGATCCCCAGATGCCCATAGTGTGCCCTGTCACCTGCAGGCTCAAGTCTCCAGACTTGGGTCATGGGCCAATGAGAGCCAGATCTGGGACTACACAGAGTCCTGCCCATGAGCTAGCAGGGTCTGTGAACAGTCTCCACTCTCCATGCCTGTGCAGTGTGGAACCAGCCCCTGAACTCCCAGAAGGTTACTGGGCTGCAGCTCCTCCCTCATAAAGCAAGCACCCAGCATTTGAGCCCACACTGCCCAACTAGTCCCTGAGGGTAATGGGACTGGAGCTGAGGTTCATTCCTTTCCTAAAAGCTTCACTCTCCTGATCCTTTTCACCCACATTTATCTAGATTTATTTTCAGATCTTCACTAAAAAATAATCTGGACTTCCATCTAATACTATCACATTAGTCTCAAAGTATGCCAGCCCTCTCAGATCAGACCCCATGGACAAGGGTCCCACCCGTATTGGCTAGAGTCTAAAACTTCTGCCCTTAGGAAGCAGACTCCAGACTCAGTCCAGACTCACTCCACACTCCAGGCCTCTCACAAGCCCACACCATACTCCTCCTGGTCCGATCCCAGCTCATGTCTTTTCACTGGCAGAAGTTCTTACCCCACCCATCTGGGACTGGACAAAGGACATGACTTTAGTGCATTTTTAAGGTAATTATTGCTGAAGTTTCGTAAGTAGATATTGTTACCATTTTTACCTCTCATAACTATAATAGTGACACTTCTTTCCTGCTCACAGTGTACCAGGATCTGTGCCATATACCTCACCTTCAATATATCATGTAATCGTCACAAACCCTAGGAATTTACTTCTGTTATCATTTCTCTAATTTATAGACGCAAAAAATGAGGCTCAGGTTAAATGACATCTCCAAGATTCCAGAGATACTAAGTGCTAGAATCAGGATCTGAAGCCAGGTTCATCTCAACCCAAAGCCTACATCCTCAGTCGAATGCTACATGGCCAAATCTGTCTTAGCATTCATCTCTTTGTGGCATTTGACACTATCACCAGTGTCTTCCTCCTGGGAAAGCCCTCCTCCTCATGCTTCCAGGACAATACCCTGGTGTGAACTTACCCTCACTAGTTCTCCTTGCTCCACCCATGAGTCCTGGTGCTCGCTGGGACTTGATCTTTTCACACGCACCATTCTCTCCAGGCAACGTGACATACAACTGTACATTTAACTACCACCAAAGGCTGATGACTGGCAAACCTTTACCTTTACCTTTACCTTTATCTTGAGCCCACATCTTTCTCCCAAACTCCCATCTTCTTAGATGTACCATGGATTCCTCCGTTTCAGCATGATCCACCCTGAACTCATTACTTACATCCCTGTGTGTATATCACACTCTTGGCAATGCCGCCCACCTAGGCTCCCTAACCAGAAGCCAGAGTCAGCCCCATCCGGTCCTGTCACTCAGCCCACAGCTCATCAGTTGACATGGGCAGCTGATTCTCTCCCTGATGCTCTGACTGAGCCTCTCACCTTTATGTTCCCATCTCTTATAAAGTCCACCAACTCCTTTGGGTACCCAGGGCCAGTTTTACACCCTCAATGTTCACCTCTACCATCCACATTCCATGCCCTAGTCTTCTCAATCACCTGCTACTTCCCACAGGTCAGGCCCTTGGGTGGCACCAGGTTGGTCCAGTCTGTCCCCAACACCTACAGCATGTTCATCCCTTGGCCACCTACCATCAGTCTCAACATTTCCTGCTCTGTGAAGCCATCCACAAAGTCTCTTTCTTGGGTCCTGAGCAAAGATGAGGTGCTGACTTCTTCGTCTCAGCTCACCCTCAGCCTCAACACTGGCCTTGCTTGACTTTCTTCTGACCATCATGCCCCAACTGCACACTCCATGCATCAGGAGCCCTCCACACAGCCAGTGAGCGCGTGGATTCCCTTCCAGCCTCTAGCCCCAGCCCTACTTCTAGTCTTCATCAAACATTTAGGTAATTAACTGGCAACAGGCAACAGATACAAAAAAGCAGTATCTCACCCCAGCAGGGACATGTAATGTTCAATTCTATTTTTCCAAGGGAAGTGATCAGAAGCTTGTCCACACATAAGAGATGTTTTGAAAGAGATGCCGACATTTGAAGTCAGCAAGGGAGCTTGAATGAAAGAATTAACAGAAACAGATCTCAGCTGTGGGCTTATGTAGACGCCTATGCTGCTAAAATTTGCATTTCATGGGGAGCACATGGCAAAAAAAAGTACTATCATGATATACAGTGGCACAGAATGAGGTCAGTGGTAACTGTCCAAGTCTCCCAGGCTGTGTCTCAACCTATGAACCCACACATTCACACCCCACACACAAACCATCACACACAGGCACATGCGCATGCACACACACAGGCACACATGTCCCACGTTGAACCAGTTTCCAACTTGACTGATCAGCCCCAAACGAGTTGCTGAACTGCATTGCCTGCTCATCACCAGTCTCTCCCTTATCAGTTCAAATCCAAATGTTGAAATACTTCAGGTGGAAAAGGTAATCAAAAAGCAAATACAAACGGCTAATAAACACATTAAAAATTCAACCTCGGCAGTCATGAAAGAAATAAAAATCAAGACAGAATACTATTTTTGATCTGTCAAACTGGCAAAATTAAAAGCAGTAAGATTACTCCCAGCTGGAGAGGTCTCTGGCTACCTCCCAGCTGTGCCAGGTGGGGTGCTGAAGTGATCACCCAAACTCAGGGCAGAAGAACCCTCCCTTCTGCAGGCTTCAGAGTCAATTCACCTGTATCCTTAAACATTTCACTGGTTAGCAGAGCCTGACTGAGCACGAGGCAGGTTATGTGTGTGCTTGGAGAAGGTAGGAAGAAAAGTACAGAGAAATAAGACCACATACACACACACACACACCCCCATGTTGTAGGCACATGAATGGGCCATGCTTTATGAAGCCCTCCACAATAACATGTCAACGAAGGCACAGCTGAATCTTGCCTTGATAGGCTTACAGTTTAGAAGTGAGGTCAAAACTCATACCCAAATCTGTAGAAAACAGGCAAACAGAATTAGATGCTGTCAAAGAAGAAAAAATGCTGGGTGCATTCAGAAAAGAGATTACTTCCAACTAGGCCATCAGAGGCAGGTGGAATCTTATCAAAGTTGTGGGGAGAAAAGTATTCTAGAGGCAAGAGAAAGATTAAGGTCACAGACAATGAAAATTCAACATGCATTAATTTAATCACCGAGGTCCTTTCCAGCCTTCACATTTTTCTACTCTGATGCTTTTTTCTCCTATTACTTGGGTGAGTTTCAATGCCTTCAGGAAATGAAGGTAGTTACAGTTATGTGCCAGACATTGCCCTTACAGCCTGCATAGGCAAACTCATTTAATTCTCAGACCACCTTTGGAGTGAGTATCCTTAGGTCTGTTTTACAGATGAGGAATCTGGGGCTCGAAGAAGATCAATGTGCCCAAGATCTCAAAACCAGTCAGTGCTGGGAGGTCAGACATGAACTGACGGCCACCTGTCCACCTGACACTGAAGCCTCCATTCATTCTTTCTTCTATACCATACTGCCTCACTTCCAGACCACTTTCTTCATTAAAATTAAGACCCCCAAATTGATCTACAGATTCAATGCAATCCCCATCAAAATCCCAGTAGGGCTGAAATTGACAACTTGATCCTAAAATTCACGTAATAATTCAAAGGATCCAGAAGGGCCAAAAAATCTTTGAAAAAGAACAAAGTTGAAGGATTCACACTTCACAATTTCAAAACTTACAACAAAGTTGCATAATTAAAACTGTGTGGCATAAGGTGCTGGCATAAGGATAGGGGTTTGGGCCATATCCCCAAAAGACACAATTCTGTAATTCTGAATGTTAAAATCCTGAAAGATCAAAATCCTGAAAATATAATTCCGGAAAAATAATTTTTAAGAAATTACTTAAAAGACATCTATTTGCATTTTTAAAGGAGGATTTGTTTGAGAAATAAATAGAAACATGACAGAACACTTCATAGGCCACTTTACACAGTAAGATAAAAAACGACAACACACATATTTTTGCAAGCATACACATTCAGGTGTATTAGCAACCATCGCATGGGTATAGGGGTTATGAGCCGACAACCCGTATTCATAAAGTAGGACAAAAAGAAAAATGTATAAGCACATATCGGTATAGTTGGTAATTGTGTGCACCCAGCTTTATAACTGCAGTCATCTAAAATTCCATGACAGGCAATCTAAGTCCTTTGACGAGATGGATCAAACACGGTGGGTCACCACCACATATGCAATGGTCCAAAGAGCTGAGATCTTGAGAAATTTTCTTTTTCACAAATGCGATGTAAAGAAAGGATATCTCTTCATTTACTGAAGAAGTTTCAACACTTCTAACGTACATAACCAAGATTTACACATAAAGTCAACATTGTGATAATTCACTTTAGTGGAGTCAAATTTCTGATGCTCAAAACAGCAGAAGGAAACTCTGTGCCAGATCTTACAGAAAGACCAATTTCCCTTCTGTATTTCCTCTGAGTTCCTAGCTGATTGGGTGGTGCCCATCAACAATGAAGACAGATATTCCCCACCTAGTCCAGCAGACTCACACACTAATGTCCCCTGGGAACATCCTCACAGACACTCCCCAAATAATGCTTTACCAGCTTTTGAGGTATTCCTTAATCCAGTCAAGTCGACACCTAAAATTAAGTCTACAAATCTACCCCTTGTCAATTTGGCACCGTATGCATTTCCTTAAACCATGCTTCCAAATGAAGACAGCAACAAGGTAATAGTCCCACCTAACATGATGCCTCTAACATGATGCAACTATCCTGCTTATAACTGAGAGGACACGAACGCCTTCCCCAGAATTCAGGTTTCAAGATTTCACATGCAGGGTTTTAATCTGTCAGGGTTGTGATTTTTAGGATTTTAGATGTTAGGGGTTTCGACTGTAGAGATTTTGATCTCTCAGGATTTCAACATTCGGGACTAGGGTGTTCAGGGTTGTATATTTCTGGATGATAGGCACTGATCCCACAGAAAAACCCTTTGTTCCTGTGACTGGCTCCTGCTCCTAAACCTGGTTCCTTGGGTTCAAATTCAGTATTTATTCCCCTTCAGGAGAAAGGAGACAGAGGGAGGTAATTTTGGGAGGGAGTAGGGTGGGAGGTTGACTCTCCTCTCCTCAAGCAGCCATCCTTCCTCTTGAAAGGATGATATCTATGTATCAATCAGTATGCCAGCCTGAAATAATCAAACGGGTTGGAATCCAGTTTTTAAGAGTGCATTTAAGCAAATAGCTGGGAATGGCCATCCAGGAGAGAAAGACTCCAGAGAAATGGGGTCAGTGCTCTGAAGTTAAAAGTTAAGTTCTTGCTTATATAGGCAGAAAACAAAGAAATTTAACAGGATTACATTTTCAATACAAGGCTGGTTTGAGAATTACAACAAATTAGTTGGTTACAGTCTGTTTTCTTTTCCCTATAGGTTTTCTTTACAGCTGGTTTTTCTTTTTCAACTTAAAAGACTGTATTTAACATTCCCTTTTAAGATAACATGATAGCCGTGAAGTCTTGTATGAGAAAGGTAGGAGGGAAGTTAATCTAGAATGAAAGTCAACAGTAAGAGGAAAGGGGTCTTCCCTGGCATCCTTCAGCCATTTACCACATTTTAATTAATACATAACAACACAGGTAAGGAGGAAGGCTTAATCCAGAACGAGAAAAAACAAAGATTATAGCTGCCTAAGTTATGGCTGCCTGTCACGTGCCTCAGGCCCAAAATTATTCCTGTAAGGCTCAAATTTATTTAGAGTTCCAACAGCTTAGGTTCTGAATTACTTATTTTCACATATCTGTCTATTTATCTAAAATATCTCCCAGGAAAGAGAATGGAAGTTTGGCCAGGTGCAGTGGCTCATGCCTGTAATCCCAGCACTTTGGGAGGACAAGGTGGGTGGCTCTCTTGAGCCTGGCCAACACGGTGAAACCACATCTCTACTGAAAATACCAAAATTAGCCCGGTGTGGTGGTGCATGCCTGTAGGCCCAGCTACCTGGGAGGCTGAGGCAGGAAAATTGCTTGAACCTGGGAGGTGGAGATGGCAGTGAGCTGAGATTACTCCACTGCATTCCAGCCAGGGTGACAGAGCAAGACTCCACCTCAAAAAAAAAAAAAAAAAAAAAAAAAAGTGAAAAAAAGAAAGAGAGAGAAAAAAGAAAGATAATAGAGGTTCATCTCCTTTTTCACCAACTTGCTCTTTCTGACTTACCTGTCCCCGCCCCACGCCAAGCCCCTTGGATGTTACAACCACAGGCCAACAGTTTCTCTACCCTCCCCTCCAGGGCAGGTGCCTTGCACTGACCTCCAGTGACGACTGGTTTGGGTGGGCAAAGGAAGAACCACAGCCGCAGACTTGGTGACCCCACAGAGACCAGACCCCACCTATCTCAAAGGTTCCAGGAAAGGGGCCATGCCAGTTAGACTGCGGTGCCTTGTGAGTCAGCCTGACATAAAAATCCGGGTCCAGTGTATTACAACTCACACAAAAAGATCCGTCTCTCTTCCTCTCTCCCTCTCTCCCTCAACAGGGATGGACTTACTCTGATTACAGAGCTCAGGAAATGGAACCCATCTCCGTGTTATCAATGTAAAAACTGAGCTGAGCTATTTGTGATCTAAATCAAAATAGAACCGTGTCTGGCAAACTCATTTTTCTCAAGCCCCGGCAGCTCCCCAAGATACATTGTCTACTGATGGGGGGAGAGAGAGACAATGGCAACTGCCAGAAGCCATTGATCACTTGTTTTATGTGCAGAATGAATCCTTAATCACTGTCGCTTCAGAAAGAAAGGGGGAAATTGAGATGGATTCTCAAGTGCCAAAGGCAGAGAGCTTGGTAATTGGAGCTCTTTCATTCAAACTTTGGAGCGTAATGAGTTAGCCAGTGGTTGTTCATCTCCACCTTGAAGAACACAGACCCTCTTGGCACATCGTTCAGGGGGGCAACAAAGAGACCTGAAAGTCACATGATACTTGCGCCTCCTTGTGAGCTGGGGGATTAAGAATCTCGTACATCGCCTGGGATGTGACATCTCAGCCTGGCTGCTCAGGACCTGCCAACCAGACCCAACTTACGCCTCTGACCCTATCATTTACCGAGTCTCGGTTTCCTTATTTGTAAATGGGAACAAAGTGCTGTGTTTCCTCATTCACCCTGTGCAATTTTATTCCCTATCCCGCTTCTTGAACTACTTATTCTACTGGCAGTGACATTTGTTTATGTATTCATTTATTTTGCAAAGAATTATCAACGGCTTATTATGTGTTTAATGGCTAGCAAGAAGAGTTGTGGTTTCTGCCCCCTTGGGATTGTTTGCCTACAGCATACATCCTCAACAAGGGGCAATAGTGCCCCCTTGGTTCTGGGGGAGTAACAAATCTTACATTTTTGTGTAAAAAAGCACAAACATACATGCAGTACATAAGTATGCTGCATATTTTAAAATTTTCATGGTGGGCAGGGAGGAAATGATTAGGGAAAAAGATGTCTAAAAAGGCTCCTTAGGGGAGCAGTAATGAAAAAAAATCACAAGTCTACCCTAGTTTAATGTAACTTTCTCCCCCTCTTCAACCACCGCACTCTTCAGAACTCAATACATGTCCCTTCCTCCAGGAAGCCTTCCTTGATTTCCCACTCCTCTTTGCCCCTTCTTTTTGTTTCTAGGATGACCTCTACACAGCTAGTTCATAGCACTAAAGATTGAGCTCCCAGCCATGGCTCTGATCTATTACCCTGTCTCCTCAACTGATCTGTAGAGGGGTCTTAGGCAAGGCTCATGTCTGAGTCTACTTAGCTGGAAACTACTAGGTGCTCAATAAATGTTGAATGAATTAATGAATAAATGAGTGAGTGGTGATACATACACCACTTTGCTGTTCCTGGAGTGGAGAAGAGTTCAGGGAACCAAGGTTTACTGAGACCCTCCTGTGCGCCACCACTGTGACAGTCAAAAGACCGACTTCACCCCCATATTTACCACAGCCCTGGAGACGCCAGGTCAGAAATGGTTACCTCTGGGGAAATGAGGGAGAAACTGGGTCCCAGGCAATGGTGCGCTGAAGCCAGCTTCTGCGGCTCACCAGAGCCTATTAAATTTTCAGGAATTTTCCAAGCTAGTTTTTAAGCCATTGACAGTTTTAAATTGGCCATGATGGGAGTATTTACGCCATGGCAATTGGAAAACATTATGAATCAGGGCTTTCGTGTCCCCCTCTGAGAACCAGTTTACCAGCATGTTGCCGATCCCATGCCTGGCAAGTGGCAGACAGGAAAAGGTACAGGGCATTTCCATTGTACCACGCTGCCTCCCTGCTGGTTGTAGGGGGCCAGGGGGAGATACCTATCTTTGCATCATAAGACCTTATCCAGGATCTCACCTAATGCCCTCTTTCTTTCACTGAAATAGCTTTCCTGGCCCTTTAGTTAATTATTGCAAGGAAATGAACAAAGGGGACCCTTGAAAGTCACTCTCTTGGAAACTTGGGGTTACCAGTACTTCCTAAGAGATAGAGGTTAGAAGGGAGGGCTCAGGAACATGTCTCAGAACTAACATTCCGAAGTCCACAGTCCAAATAACCCCCAAAGCCATCCAGTTTCCCTCGAAGGGAGCCTTGAAGAAGCTCTACCAAGAAACTGCAATTATTTGTTTGCCCATGTCTCTTGAGAGGATATAGGCTTCATTAAGGCAGGGACCAAGGGGTTGTGACCCCTGCCATCTGACTCCAGAATGCAGCCCAATGCCTAGTCTGTAGTTGGCACTCAGTAGTTGTGTGTGTTCAATGAGAGAACACCCACCTGACCCAGACGCACCTCGTCAGGGGCCAGAGTCATACCCCATCCAGGTACTCTGAGCAATGTCCCCAGTGAATTTTAACCAACTGAGTCAACCTCAAAGCTCATACGACTCTCCTAATTCCTTGACCCTTTTGTATTTCCCATAAGACTCCAATAAAATGTAAATGCCTTCAGGTGCTCTGGCTGTACGTTCTAAATGCTAAATGTCTTATTAGACAAAGGAGTTGGGTCTGACTCCTCTAGAATACAGATCTGCTCAGAGGAGCCTCAGCAGTAGCTGCTGTTTTGCCACATCACAGTATCATTAGCAACCAGACACAGTTATTCAGCACATACCTTTTAATGTCGAGTCTCCATTTGCTGACTGCTTGACGAGCCAGGGAGGAAAAATAAAGGAGGCTCCTGGTACATCTGATTTTCTCTCACATTAGGTTCTGTGATGGGATCCCTGATTTAAGACCAGGATTGAATTGAGAAGCTGTGCTGATAGCACCATAAATAATAAGGAAACATCAAGTCTGAATTGGTGTGCTGTGTTAGCCCCAGACCATGTACTGTGTCATTATTTATAATCAAGTAAATACTCATTTTGGTTTCCAGAAAAGGGCATCTTGGAGAGAATAAATATTGAAAATGGAAAGAAAAAGGCGTGTGGGGGAGAAGGTGTTTGTCCTTGTTGGGGAGTAAGAGTCAACAGGTAAAAGTACTTTCTGTGGGCATGTTCAAAATAGCGGTAAGAGACAAGGAAGGTTTTGTTTCTCCCAGCTGCTTTGGCCATGATCTCTACCAAGGTCCTCCTGCAATGGACACTAGGAAAAAAGAATAAAAAGGATTCCTTATCGACAGTGATCAAATAGCCTAGATTTTTTTTTTTTTTTTTTTTAGCAAAATTCCAAGCGCTGTTAGTCTTTGAAACAAAAGTTACTCATTCAATTAGACCAAAATACAATTTATGTCTGTACTTTGTAAGACTTCTCATATCAATAAATTCACAAATCAGAAAAAGAATTTCATGTTGAACCAGCAACCTCATTTTTTAAAACACTTCATGACCTCAGTATTTTTATGCACCCTTGAGCTTCTCTTCCCCTGCTTTTAAATCTGTATAACAGCCTGTAGGGTACACTGAGAAAGTCAGAGATGCAGACTCGGGTGCAGAGAAGGCCAGCACATTGCCCACGTTATCACGGCCAGCCAGTGCCAGGGCTGGGCTTCAGTCCCAAGGCCACTGTCTTCCAGCATGCCTCCCACCACTCTCACCATCCCCTGCCCTGAAACCCTGAGGCCTTGCAGCCCCAGTTCCTGTAACACTAGAGTACTCCCAAAGGCAGGGCCAAAGGGTGCCCTGGGGACACCCTGCCCTCTTCCTCCTACAGTGGCCTTGTACTTTCTGGGAAGCCTGGAGTCGCATTTCCTTTGGGTTCCTGTCACCCCTTGCTGTGAAGACCGCTCTGAGGGGTCACGCATGGGCCTGGGGGACAGGATAGCCCCCAGGATGCAAGTGCAGTTCCGACAGTCAAGGGGAGACCTGCTGACCATCTGCCCTCCCGCCCTCCACAAATCACCACCGAAGATCAGAGTCAGGAGAATTAGCATGTATAGTATCCCAGTTCTTCCTCACGAGTCTGCACAGTAGGTGAAGCCCCCACCCCATTTTACAGTGTTAAAAGACAATCTTTAGATAAATTAAATTTAACAGAGTTTAATTGAGCAAAGAAAGATTCGCCAGTGATGCAGACCTCAGAACCAGAAGCAGTTCAGAGAGCTTGGCTCAGCAGGGTGGGCGGGCAGCATCCATGGGAGGTACAGAGACCACCATTGGTGAGGGCTCGGCATTGGCCTTATTTGAACATGGCCTGATGAGTTGCCCACCTGTGATGGACTGAAGCTCGGCTCCTAAATACACTCCTGTTAGGCTTTTTTCAGTAAGTTCCTGTACTAAGTTAGGTTGCAGTTCTTTACATAAGGATTCAAGGTATGCAGGCATCCTCAGGCCAATCGAGTTTAGCTTAGCAACAGATAGGGCAAATGAAAGAGGTGTAAAGTAATTAGCAAGGTCACACAGGAACTGGTAGAGCCAGAACTCACACCCACTTCTTGGATTCCAAGTTTCCTTCCTTCTTCGGCAGTAATAAAAAGTCCCAGGGCGGGCGAACTGCGGCCTCAAGGTGCTAGTTCTCTACACCTGGGTGGTTACAGGGCACACAGACCCCAGCGGTTAAGAGCCTGGCTCAAAGATTTGGGGCTCAACCCCTCTGTGGCCCAAGTCCTTCATTTCTCGAGGGAAGTGGAAACAGCTGCCTGTCAAAGTCACGGTGAGGCCCTGGGATGACAGCCCATAGGCCCCCATGTGTGGGTGTGGGGTCGTGGTGCACCGTGGGAGACACCATTTCCCTCCCATTCTGCCCTCCTTTGGGGATTTGGGGTCTGGTGTAAAGCAGTAGCCAGCGTGAGGGGCAGGAGTGGACACACGCGGGCCCCACCCACCCTCACAGGTTCCTTCTAAGGGGAGCGTTGTCCAGCTCTGATGAGGGACTGATCCCCTGCAGCAAGATCACAGGCAGCAGCCGCTTCTGAAACCAAGAGAAAATGAGGGAACTAGAGCCACGTCGACATGGGACAAAGGGGCTGGAGATGTAGCCAGTTGCCGCTTGGGGCCTAATTATCTGGCATTCAAAGCCCTGGTGACATCTGAGATCCCTATCAACCCTGAAATACCCTCGGATGCCATCCAAGTTGGAGTTATCTATCCAGGAATCCAAATTAAGCAAGGCACAAGGTGCTATGGTGGCCTCCAGGGGCCATTTCTAGCACCAGCCCGCTAAATCTCTGGCTCTTAAAGAAACTGCAGGTTCAGGCCTGCAGCACAGAAGCAATATCAAGCAGGAAGGACATAAAAATGTAAAACAGGGTCCCAGAATATATCTAATACAGCTCCTCATTTAACAGGTCAAAAAACTAAGGCCAGGAAAGGGAAGTGCCCACTAAATATGAAACAGCTCCATGGTGGCAGGGCTGGAGCCCAGGTCTTTCCACTAGTCCTTCCCACCCTCCCCACATGCCTCTCACTCTGCTCTTGAAACTCATGCTTATAGCCCGCCATGGGCAGAGGTCCTCTCCCACCCTCCAACCTGTCCTGGAAGCCATTGCCAGATTTGTGGTCACAAAGACTCACTTTACCCTGTCATCCTTTGCCCAACACTTCCAAAAGCTCTTCCATGGACTGAATGTTTGAGATTTGTGTGTTGAAGCCCTGATCCTCAATGCAATGGTATTTGGAGATAGAGTCTTTGGGAAGTAGTTAGGTTTAGATGAGGTCATGAGAATAGAGCCCCCACAATTGAATTGGTGTCCTTATAAGGGGATAAAGAGACCAGAGTGTGCACGAGCTCGCTCTCTCGCTCTCGCTTTCTCTGCCATGTGAGGATATACCAAGAGGATAACTGTCTGCAAACCAGGAAGAGAGCCCTCACCAAGCACACAAACATCTGGCACCCTGATGTCAGACTTGCAGCCTCTGGAACCATGAGAAATAAATGCTTGCTGTTTAAGCCACCAAGTCGATTTGTAATTTGTTATAGCTGCCCCAACGAAGACACAACGCAGGAAAGAACAGAACTGATAGGTGAGCGTTCAGGGCTGTCCTTTGGTGAGACATGATCCAGCCTTTCTAGCCTTATTCATCCTTCGTATTCATTTACTCATTCTTTCAATAAATATTTATTGATGTAAGGCACTGAGGATAAACAGTCAAGAATAAAACTGTCTTTTAAAAGCTCCTAGTTTAGTGCAAGAAATAGCTGCATAAACAGATAATTATAATGTACTGTATTAAGGGCAGAGAAACAGATATTGACAAGGAAATATGGGAACCCAAAGAGGGAATTCAATACAAAGCCAACATGAACAGGGAAGTTACATCGAGAAAAGTCTTCCAGGAAGATGGATGCCCGAATTGAACTTGAAGGTGGACACTGGTCAGTTAACAGGGAAGGAAATGACACCAGGGGTGCCAGGAGAAGGGACAGCCTGAGCAAGAGAAAGCTATGGAGTCAGAATGTAAAGTCCAGATGGGCAGTTGTCATATTATTTTTTTGCCTCTGTGCTTCTGGTGACTCAGAATCTAAAGGTTTATGTTCTTGGCTGGGCGTGATTGCTCATGCCTGTAATCCCAGCACTTTGGGAGGGCAAGGTAGGTGGATCATGAGGTCAGGAGTTTGAGACCAGCCTGGCCAACATGGTGAAACCCTGTCTCTACTAAAAAGACAAAATTAGCCAGGCATAGTGGCGGGCACCTGTAATCCCAGCTGCTCAGGAGGCTGAAGCAGGAAAATCACCTGAACCTGGGAGGCAGAGGTTGCAGTGAGCTGAGATCATGCCACTGTACTCCAGCCCAGGTGACAGAGCAAGACTCTGTCTCAGAAATACATACATATATATATATATATATATTCTTAATTAGTGGTCACTGGATGGATGGATAATCCATGTGGGGAACTTCAGGAACTCCCATGTTGCTGGGACACCAAAGAGTGGGACAGGTGGGCATGACCAGAGGCAAAGTGGGGAGGGGGATGACAGGTCCAGCCATGATGGCTGTGTATATTTTACAAAAGGGGGAAACTTGACCTTGCAGTCAAGGATTCTTGAAGTCTGTTGCCTTCCAAGTCCACAGTACTCTCCCCTGACATTGTAAGGAAAGTTTTGCGCATAAATTTAGCTTTCATCATATTCTAAAAAAGATTCATTACCCAAACAGGTTAATGATAATGAGGATGAGGTTTGAAGGTTCTAAGCCAGAGAGGGCCAGTGTACAATTTATTAATGTGGATCCCACTGAAGTATGGAGAATAGGGGCCTTGTCTGTCTTCTGCACTGCTGTATCCCTAGCATCCATCGCTAGGCTTGGCCTGTGTTGGACGTTCAATAGAGAGAGAATGACAGCTGCGTGGACCCTGAGCTGAGGGGACCAGGCTGGAAGCCAGAAGACTTGGGAGGCTGTTGAACAGAACCTGGACTGGGCAGGGGGTGGGGAGTGGTTGGTTGCTGGTATAGAGTGAAAGTGCATTTCAGAAACATTTCGGGGCTAGAATTAATAAGACTTGGTGAATATGAGAGGTGAGAAAAAAGTAGATTTCTAGCTTGACTAGCCAGGTGGTAGTGTGATCAATGAAACAGCAAAAACAGGAAGCAGTGTGTGTTAGGAATTGCTGGTGGTTCAGTCTGTTGGACTATGGGACGAGGGAGAAGTTGGTAGGCAGTGGTGGATGGGGCTGAAGCTTGAACACAGAGCTGGAGACAGAGATGTGGAATCAGGCATATAATACTGTTGAGATCCAACCAAGGTGGGTCATGAATCTTTTTCAGATGGGAAAAGTTTGGCTGCCTCTTCTCGCTATATTTCTGCTACTAAATTATACATTGTGTGAAGGCAGGGACTATATAGTTCATGCTTTTTTAAATCCCCCAACCCACCGATAATATCTAGTAAAATGTGCACAGAATATATGAACTGTCATTCATCCATCCATCCTATGTTTATTATCTACTACATGCCAGGCACTGTCCTAGGCATTTGGGATAAATCAGGAAACAAAAAAGACACATATCCCTGCCCTCATGGTACTTAATTCTAGTGGCAACAGATAAACAATAAGCAATAAATATATAAAGAACAAAGTACGCAAGAAGGTGGCAAACGTTATTAAAACAATAAATAAGTAAAACAGGGGGTGGGGAGTGTTAAGGATGGATGCAGTGAGCCTCACTGAGAAGGGAAGATTTGGCAAAAGGCCTGATAGGGGTGGAGTTTGCTGGTTGGTGTCTTGGAAGAAAGTGTTCTGGAGACATGCAGGGTGACCAACTGCCTCTGCCTTCCCAGGACTGAAGGGCTTCCTAGGATGTCAGGCTTCCAGTACCAAAACCCTAGGAAAGGGAGGCCAGCTAAAGGCCCATGGCAGGAAAGTGGCTGCTGCGTTCAAGGAACCACAGGAGGCCAGTGTGACTGGAGGAGCATGGATGATGGGGAGAGGAGGAGGTGACACAGGCCACTCCACAGGCCACCAAGTCATCCCGCACCCAGCACTTTTTCAGCCACTGCTGTGTGACAGATGCACATACTGAGCACAGAGGATAAATAAATTAATAAAACAGAGAACAAGACCAGTTTCACGGAGGGGAAAAGGACAGTATGACTCTCGTGCAAATATGTTCACCTTTCACAGCAACTTCCAGCCACCTCTTCGTTCATGGGTGGCAGGTGGCAGTGACCCTGTCCCCCGCCGGTGGGTTCTGCACCTCAGCGGCTGTCCGTGAGCAGTCCGTCCTCTCAGCAACCCCTTAGGGAAGAAAGTCCTGGTAAGCTGGACCAGCCTGACCCCAAGCCAGGGCAGGACACCTCATGTCACCAACTCATACCCCCCACAACCACAAACAACAGACTTTGAAAATGGCTTCCTCTAAGAGGTCCCCAGACACTTGGCGACCCATTAAGATGGTAATGAGGAGGACTTCTCCTGGAGTTTTCAAGATTTCAGAAAAGCCCCAGAAATAATACCCGTGGATTATCTTCCATTTTACAAAATATAAAGATGTATATATGGAATAGATTCCTAATTAGTTAACGAAGTTTGCTTCTTTCAGAAACAGCTCATGGAGCGCAGGGTTGGTAAGGGGGAAGATAGCAAGGGGGTCCCTGGTGTCCACAGATTAGGAAATGCTGAGTTAAAACTTCAGCTAAAATGAAAGGGTGTTATCTGAGAAAAACAATCGCATTAGGCTATCATCACTTATGAACACTTGAGTGTAAATTAGCCAGGGAGATTAGTTGTTCACAAATCAAAGATTTGCGTGGGACCAGGAAGGGGGAAGAGAGGATAAAAGAGGAGATTGGGAAGGACCAAGACAGTCTTAAATAGGGAACTGGATAAAGAGAACCTAAGATAAAAATACCATAAAAATAACCACGTAGGCCACAAAGCAGCTTTACATCTCCCACTTCATTTGCCCCTTCACAACCCAGGACAGCGAGAACTATAATTATCCTCCAAAAGGCAGCATGGCATGGCAGAGCCAGGCGCTGGCTTCAAAGCCCACGCTATGGCTCTACTAGCTGTGTGATTTGGGCAACTTATTCAACCTCTCTGTGTAGATAATTATAGTGTCCACCTCATAGGGCTGCTGTGAGAATTAGGTGAGTTAATTCATGAGATCCTGGGAACATGCTTGACACATGGTAAGCACTCAATACATGTTAGCTGTTATTTTATAAATAAGGCATAATAGTGAGGTGAAGAGATTTGGCCAAGGTCACCAGCAACAATACAGCAAAGTGTACACCGTGCAACTTCAGGTTTCCTGGGAAAAGGAATCTTCTGGGAAATGTAGTTAGGAAATGCAGATTCCCAGGCCCCGCCCCAGATATTCTGATTGGGTGGGGCAAGTAAACGGTGCCACAGGAGGGCAAGAATCTGTATTGAGAACAGGCACTGCCCAGGTGATTCTGATAGAGAGGATCAGCAGGGGAGAGCCTGCGGAACCCTGGCTGGGATGCAGAGGCTCCTGCTGCCTCACTGGTCTGCCATCCAGGAGACCGCAGGGGCCCCCGCACCTCCTCTTCCCAACTCCTTGACCAATAGTCAGGGCCACTGGAGGCTTCACAGGGCAGCATAGCCCCCTACTTCTGACTTACTGTGCATTTTTCTTTCCCTAGTTTCCAAGGTAAAAAGTGAGGCAATCCATTGTCAGAGAGATAAAGAGTTCTCTCCAAGACCAAGAGCTTTAAAACCAAGCTGCACTTCAGAGTGGATTTTACCACTGGGCTCCGTAATGGAAATGCTGACATAATCGTAATTATGAGGGAGACTTTCCTTCAGATGGAAATGCGGTGACCTAGAAGGCTCCATTTGCAAGTCCTCCTGACCTGTAAGAGAAGATGCCTGGTGGAATATTTTGGGTAATATATTATGCATCTACTTATCCTATGATCCCCATCTGTGGGCTTAGCAAGGCAGTATTTTGAAGAAAGAGAGAAAAAAATATGAACACCAGGCTTGAGAACACTCGCCTGGATCAGAGACCGGGGTGAGCTTTCTACTCTGCAGTGTTTTGCATTTCATATGAAGCAAAATCTATTTCAGGTGCTGCTGAAAATGCAGGAAAAGTACCAGTGACTAGAGTCCTAGGAATTAAACTGGCCTCAGTTCAGAGACGCAGAGTGGTCTCCTACCATCTTTTCTGCATATTCATAATTTGTCAATGTGAAGAGGTCTCCGCCACCGAGAAAAAAAAAGAAAGAAGGAAGGAAAGACAGAAAGGAAGAAGAAAAAGTTCCTTAGGAACTATCATCTCATACGAATGAGGTAGCTCCCTTCACACCAGCCCCAGGAGGCACACACGTGTCATCAGCCTCTGTCCTCTAGCACTTGACTTAATGCAATCCCTGCCAGTCACTTTCTCGCCAAGATATGAATGGTGTGGGCTCTAGGTTGAATATATTACTCAGAAAACAAGGCTGCCTCCCCTGAGAGTGGAGCAGTATTTAGACATTTCGCTCGTGGCTAGGATAAGAGGGCAGGCCCCTAAGCAAGAAGAGGAGGCTGCAGTGACTCAGTTTCTTAGCAGAGATAAAGGGTAAATCCTTGAGGTGGTGCCGTCCTATGGAGCTGAGTCACCTGCGGGCTTGCATGTGGCTACGATTGGCCATGAGTTTCTATCTACATTCATCTATGGCAGTGGTAAGTCACCATGATACCTTTTTTTTTTTTTTTTTTTTTGAGATGGAGTCTCACTCTGTCACCCATGCTGGAGTGCAGTGGCGCGATCTTGGCTCACTGCAACCTCCGCCTCCCGGGTTCACGTCCTTCTCCTGCCTCAGCCTCCCAAGTAGCTGGGACTACAGGCGCCCACCACAATGCCTGGCTAATTTTTTGTCTTTTCAGTAGAGACAGGGTTTCACTGTGTTAGCCAGGATGGTCTCGATCTCCTGGCCTCGTGATCTATCCGCCTCAGCCTCCCAGAGTGCTGGGATTACAGGCTTGAGCCACTGCGCCCGGCCACCATGATTCTTTTTTAAAGCATACAGTTCAATTTGTTTTGACAAACATATACACCCATGGAGCAGCACCCTGATCAGGATACAGAACCTTTCCATCCCCACACAGGGTTCCCTCGTGCCCTCTTCCAGTCAATCTTCTCCTCACCAGAGGCAACCATGTTTCTGATATGTTTACCGCAGATGAGTTTCACCTATTCTAGAATGGTAATATCAATGGACTCATACAGCATGGCCTTGTTTGGCTTCTTGTGTTAAATGTAGCATTTCTGAGATTCACCATGCTGTTGTCAGTAATTCACTCCTGCCAAAGACTGAATGTTCATGTCCTCCAGCATTCAAACACTGAAACCTAATTCCCAACGTGGTGGTATTTGGCGGTGGGCCCTTTGGGAGGTGATTAGAGCCCTCATGAATGGGATTACTGCCCTTATAAAAGAGACCCCAGAGAGGCCCCTCACCGCTTCTACCATGGGATGGCACAGTGGGAGAGGTTGCTGTGAACCAGAAAGCAGCCCTCACCAGACACTGAATCTGCTGGTGCCTTGATCTTGGACTGCCAGCCCCCAGAGCTGTGAGAAATAAATTTCTACTGTTTATAAACCACCTTCTATGATTTTTTTTTTTTTTTTTTTTTTTTTGGAAACAGGGTCTCACTCTCTCACCCAGGCTGGAGTACAATGACACCATCATGGCTCAGTGAAATCTCGACCTCCCAGGCTCAAGCCATCCTCCTGCCTCGGCCTCTCAAGTAGTTGGGACCACAGGTCCATGCCACCATGCCTGGCTAATTTTTAAACTTTGTGTAGAGATGGGGTCTCACTATGTTGCCCAGGCTGGTCTCAAACTCCTGACCTCAAGTGACCCCCCGCCTCTGCCTCCCAAAGTGCTGAGGTTACAGGTGTGAGCCACTGCACCCAGCATCTGACCACTGTTTAAATGTTGGCAGCTCACTTAATAGTCCCACTTCTCTCGAAGGCATCTGTGTCCCTGAGCAAGCAAAGCCTTTGGTTTCCCACAGGCTCTGCTATCTACAGCAGCTCCTCTTCACACTGGCTTTCAGGATTCCAGATTTGTAGGGAGCTCTTGGTTTAACTTCTTGCCCCTTCTCCATCCTTCCTCTCAGCAGTGCTGTGGTTCTCATGGGAAGCAGGAATTTCCCCATTAGCCCATCCCCATCCCCAAATCATTATGACCTTAACTGGTAGATGTGAGTGAGGCAGGCAGGAGTGTAGAGGCGCCAAGAGTGAAAGGTGTCCTGAGCTCCGCGGAGAAGGAGCAGGGAGGATGAAGGAGGGCACGCTTCGAGGCCCCCAGAGTCTGTGCTAATTTATCCTTCCTCTCAAATTGCCTCCAAACTTCGGTAATAAGCATGCTCGTAGTTTGCTGATGAAATACATTCTTCCAAAGCAATTTTAAAATAATCGTACTGTATGCTAAACCCAAAAAAAAAAAGAAAGAAAAAAACCCTGCAGCCAAGTCATTCTAGACTGAACAGCAACGACAGAATTTCATAATTAGGAAATGTGGTGTCATTTCTGAATGTTATTGCACCTTTGAAAAACAGTATCAAACCGAGGACTGAATATTTGATACCCGATTGATTTCAGATTTCAAGTCAACTGCAGCAAAATAATGAGCTGCCTCTGTCGTGAGCTGCTGAGCTCCCACGCGGAGGGTCTGGGAGGGAACGCTCAAAGGGGGCACAGAGCCACGGAGTCTAAAGGCCTCTGCAACGAAGCTGTGGGGCTGCTGGGCTGGTGAACAATCAGGATCCGCAATGTCTCGCATTGATGTTTTTGCCCAAGGGGATGTTTTTGAACCCAGGCTTTATTTTAAGTGCCCTTCAATTTTGCTCAGCGATGCTAATGCTGGGAGTCGGGGGATCAAAGTCCTGGACTAGAATTGGCTGGCAGCCCCCATCACTTATCCAGGGCTGGTCTCCACTGAGGTTGCATGGAGTATGTGGTATAGTTCGTGGGCTGGGGATGACCAGTGGTGGCCTTCCTCCTCCAGACCCTCGCCTTCACCACCAAGCTTTCCACTCACTACCTCTATATCCCAGAAGAATTTCATTCATAAAATCGGAGCATCTTGGCCCGTAAAGGGATGGCATGCCATCCTTTTCAACGTTTCCCTTGAAGCCAGAATCCCCCCATGGCATATCCGAGATCTGCCTCAGGCTGTGCTGCTGGAATTCACATCACCTTGTGAAGCCATCAATTCATGGAGCCACAAAGTTAGAAAAGGCTCATTTCTCTTCACCCAAGATTTACTTCCATATAACAGCTCTTCCGATATCTGGGGACAGGTGCCCGTAGCACATGAGTTAGTATTCTGTCCGTATGATATAGCCTTCCCACTACAGTGTCCTCATCTCTGTGTCTGGGCTCCCTCAGAAGCCTTAGAAAGACCCTTGGGCATAGCCCTCAGTCAGTGATGGATGGGTGTTGACATACAAGTGTCCCGGTCCCTCATGCCCTGAATGGGATGACTGAGAAGCATGCTCTATACCACCTCCCAGTTTCTCCACAGTGTGGAGCCCCAGTTAATCCCAGTAGGAGCTGGCTGGATAACACACCCTTTACCAGCTGCTTCCCCGCCCTGGCTCCCTTCCCCACCCTCTTCCCGTGTTCTCTTTACTTCTCAAATAAAACACCTGGACCCAATGCTTGTCCCAGAGTCTGTTTCTGGGGAGCCCAACCCAGACAATGCCATATTTCAGTTCTCTTCCCCACGCCCAACATCCCTGATGCCTTCTCCTATTTCTGATGTGATAGTCCCAGATTTAGAATTACCCTGGCCAAGCTTCTCCGTGGCCATCTCACTTTCAAAGTTCTATCTTAAGATGTGAAGGCTAGGACAGGAGACGGTGCTCCCAGGACATCTATATAATGCAATGCAAGTCCTGTCATTTCTTTTGATCTCAGCACTATACTGCTCTTCTGTCTTAGGAATGCATTTGATTTTCCATCATCTCACGCTCTTGGTTTATAATCTTCTTGTTAATGTGAAACTCCCAGGTCTTCTGACTTGAACTGCTAATGCTCTTGGCCTTATTTCACTTTGGAGTGGATAAGCATACTCTCTGTGCCTTTATATAAACATTCGATGTCAATATTAGACAGGGCAGGCTAAAAAATATGGCCCTACAGTGTATTACTAGAGACCCTAGGTTGCCAGTAATTCATTAATCAAATCCTATGGGTACAAGTTGATTGGCCCATGACACACACATCTAATTGTTATCATCAAATCCACATTTTCTCTGGTAGGTCAGGGATATCATGAGAGTCTTCACAAATGCCCTGCTGAAAGCCAGACCCACCATTTAACAGACTGAATGGAATCAAATGAAATTCCAGGATCTTTCAGCATCCTGCCTTGTCCTGTCTCCCCTCCTCTTCCCATGCTCCATGGGATTACCTAATTCAAGCCAAGCCAATATGAAAAATGTTTCTCATATCCTTGGTTCCCAGGTTCTGACATGTCCCCATCATCTTTTTCTGGTAGCTGTTAACATAGGAGCCTGAGAAGTACTGGCCAAGGGCTAAGGAGATGGGGTCAGAAAACTTCTTCTGTAAAGGGGTAGATAGAATGTTTTAGGCTTTGAAAATCAGAGAGTCTCTGTCATGGTGTCTACTCTACCATTCTAGCACAAAAGGAGCCACAGACAATGTATTAACTAGTGGGTATGGCTGTGTTCCAATAAAACTTTATTGACGGACGCTGAAATTTGAATTTTATATCATTTTCACAGGTCACAAAATAGAATTTCCTTTCTGTGTTTTTTCCCCCTAACCATTTAAAAATGTAAAAAACCATTCTTAGCTCATAGAACCTATAAAAACAGCTGGTGGGCCAGATTCAGCCTACAGCCATTGTTCGACAATCCCTGCTGTACAGTAAAAGGAAGAGCACGAGCTCTGCTAATGACCTGAGTTCTTTCAGTTCCAGCTGTGGGATCCTGGGCACACCCCTTACCCCCTGACTCTGCTCACTTGCGAGTGTGGATGATATGGTGAAGGAAGGCAAGGCTGGGCCCAGGGTTAGGATGAGGCACACAAGGCACAGGTGCACAGAACATCTTAAATCCGTTACCCCAGGCTGGCTCTCTCACTGCAACCCTTTATTTCTAAATGCTACCACTGGCTTGCAATTTCTTTTAAAAATTGACCAGGGACTTACATGCAGTATGTTCCTTTTATGAAAAGCCAAATAGCTAGTCTGCAATGCTCTGACCCGCCTCTGGCTTTCCGTGTTCTAAAATTTCAGACAGGGGTTCAGTGATCACATCTCCAGGAATTTTCAGTGCCCTGAGCCGCAAGTGGTCTCAGCCCATACGCTTGTAGATTTAAAGGTGCTTGGGGGCTCTCTCGCCTTCAGCTTCACATCTCTTTTCTATGCTTATGTTTTATATAGCCCAGGTTAGAGACACATCACCTTCATCAATAACGGGGAAAGACAAGTGATCTGACCCTACTGTACTGGACACCCCATCTGCTATGATCTGAATGTTTGTGTCTTCCCAAAATTCATATGTTAAAACATATTCTCCAACATGACAGTGTTTGGAAGTGGGGCCTTTGGGAAGCGATGAGGTCATGAGGGCTATGCCTTCACCAGTGGGATTAGTGTCCTGAGGAAAGAGGCTCAAGCAAGCTCCTGGCCTCTTCCACCACGTGAGGACACAGCCAGAAGACTGCCATCTATGAACCAGGAAGGGCCTCACCACACACCACATTTGCCAGAGCCTTGATCTTGGACTTTCCAGCTACCAGAACTGTGAGAAATAGCTTTCTGTTGTTTATAAACCACCAAGTCTATGGTATTTTGTTATAACAGCTCAAACAAACTAAGCCACCATCCATCTACTGCACACTAATTTTTGAGTGTCCCCACCATGTTTTCTGGAAGACTCTTCAGCCACTTCTCAGCTTTCCCAGCCTTCCTGGGACTCACCTTTCATGATCACCATGTTCTTGTATTTGCCCTTGGCCACACGCTCCTTTTGAGAATTAATTTTGTGCGTCGACTTGGTTAGGCAAGGGTGCCCAATTGCTTGGTCAAACACTGGTCCAGATGTTGCTGTGAAGGTATTTTTTACACGAGATTAACATTTAAATCAGTAGAGTTTAGTAGAGCAGATGGCCGACCATAATGTGAATGGGCCTCATCCAATCCACTGAAGGCCTTAAGAACAAAAACAAGGTTCCCTGATGTAGAGGCACTCTCCACAAGACTGCAACACAGAATCCCTGCCAGAGTTTACAGCCTGCTGCCCTGTGGAATCCAAACAGAAGATTGCGACAGCAACTCTTATCTGCATCTCCAACCTGAAGGCCTGTCCCACGGATTTCAGACTTGTCAGCACCCACAATCATGTGAGCCAACTCCTTAAAATGTGTGTTTATATGTCCATCCTATTGGTGTGTTTCTTTGGAGAACCCTGACTAATCCACTCCTCCTCCCATCTTTTGCAGGGCTATGCTAGTTTTTTAAGAGCCTTATCGCCTTCTTTTGGGTCATTGATGACGCATAAATAATGGCATTGTAGAGTCTACTGTCCTTGTAACTCATATAAGCTTTGAAGACTTCAAGAGGTAAGAATTATTCCCCCCTCTCTTGCCTCGTTTCGACTTGCTTTTCCTCGAGTGTAAATAACATGCCTCACTTCATTCTCAGCTTGCTTCCTTCTTAGATAGATTCTAAGACGAAGGCCATTTTCTTCTGGGGTCTCTGTCTTTTCCTACCCCCAAATAAATTCTTTCTGGTCCCAATGACCAGTTTTTCTCTTTGCTGCTTCTCCTTGTCTTTTGGACATAAAATTGTCAGCAAGGCCAAACAAGAATTTATCTGTTTTTAGCAGCCCGAGACTCCGTCTGATGCCCAGATGGTTGAAGTCTTCCTTTACTCCTGGATCTTGCCTCATGCCAGTTTTGTGTTCTGCCTTTAAAAAGTATTATCCATCCATTCCTAAAATAGGACTCCCACTGCTCTCCCCACACTTTCCTTCTCTCCAGGTTGAGATTTGCATTCCAGTGAAAACTTGATAGACTCCCATCCCCCTTCTATGATTTCCACTTCTACTGCTGTTAAATGCATTATATGTTATTCCTTTTGTATTAGTCTGTTCTCATGCTGCTAAGAAAGACATACATACAAAGAAATACTGGGTAATTTATAAAGGAAAGAGGTTTAATTGACTCACCGTTCCATGTGGCTGGGGAGGCCCTGAAATCATGGCAGAAGGTGAGGGAGTTGCAAAGTCACATCTTACATGGTGGCAGACAAAAGAGAATGAGAGGCAAGCAAAAGGGAAAACCCCTTATAAAACCATCAGATCTCATGAGACTTATTCACTACCACAAGAAGAGTATGGGGGAAACCGCCCCATGATTGAATTATTTTCCACTAGGTCCCACCTACAACATGTGGGAATTATGGGAGGTACAATTCAAGATGAGATTTGGGTGGGGACAGAGCCAAACTATATCACCTTCCCATTAATATATTCAATTCCTGAGTCCCAGAATCAGAGAATTTCAGGGTTAGCACAGATCATCAGACCCTGGGACCCCATCTTCTCTAAGAAAACCCCATCAGGAGGTTTGAACACCTTCAGCAGCTAGAAACTCATGTTTCCCATGCAAGGTGGCCCCTTCTGTCTCTGAGCACCTCTAGCTCACCTGGATTTGCAGCAGTGGCACCGCTGGGCAGCCTGGAGGGAGGGCAGGAAGCATGCTTACAGTTGGAACAGTCAACACATATTCTCCAAAATTAGTCTTTTCAGGCCTAAAGGTGAATAGAGAAGGTAAGCAAAAGATGGGGGTTCTGTGTGTTAACTTCCCCTGTGATACAAGCTGCCCAGACTACCACTCGCCAATACCTATGGAATACAGGTTTCTCCTTTGTTAGATTTTTTTCACTTTGTCACTCAGTCTCTATTTACTGGTATCTCCAAGGTCCTACAGATTTTTCCTGTCACCATTAATTTAAAGGTAAAAGGATGGGCAAAGAAGTTAACAAGGATGTTGCAATCCTTAATAAAATTTTGCAGAAGAATTGTCAAGAAATTTTTGAACAAGAAGACAAGTGGTGGTGAAACATTCTTTTAAAAGGCAAATGCAGCCAACAGCTGCTCTAATCAAAGCAATAATGACACTGTAATAAATAAATAGACCAATGGAAAAGGAAAGAGGGTAGAAAAATATGTGAGTCTATGTGGGAATTTCATAAATGATAAAGGTGGCATTTTAAGTCTTGGGAAAATGGGATATCCCTCTGAAAGAAAAAAAATGTTAGATACCTGTCTTGTGATGGATTAAAAAAAAACTAAGCATTTCTAAAAAGCGTAACATTTTAGACTGCATTTGAGAACAGTTTTGTAACATTATAAGGAAGGTCTTCCAAAGGGAGAAAAAATCGAAATGACTTAACAGATTTTAAAAGATTTTAAAATTAAAATCTTATTTGAAAAAGTAAAAAAGAATAACAGGATATAATGTTCGAAGTGTATCTCTTACACAAAAGAACTGTAATACATTTAGAAGAAAACTACTAGTACTTTAGAGGAAAACTAGGCAGAAGATATGAACAGAAGAGGAAATTCAGATGGCCAGTAAGTAGAGGAAAAGATGCTCAAATTCACGTCAAAAAGATGGTTAGTGAGATGCACATTGAAACAACAAAATACAACTTTTCATTGAAAGGTCCAGCAAAAAAAAAAAAAAAAAAGATAACATCTAGTAAAGGCATGGGTGTACAGAAAAGAAGTTGGAAAAATAAATTTCTGGATGTTAGTTTTACAATATTTACAAAGCTAAAAATATGAATTGTGATTCAGACACTTCTAAGGAGGTATTCAACAGAACGTTTGTACACATGCATAATGATATGTAAAAAAGGTTTAATGAGGCGTTGCAATAACAAAATGGAAATAATAATATCTGAGTAAATTACCAATAAGGGAAGGGTAGGAAAAATTATGTTGCATTCATATGGCATGCTATGCAGAAGTTAAAGAATAAAGAAGATCAATATCCAATGATCTGGAAGGAAGAATGTTTATACACATTTTTTTTAAAATCCATTAGAGACCAAAATGTATAGCTGATTCCATTTGTAAAGACATACCTATATAGACATAGAAGCACCCACTTCAGGTGGGAGAAATTCAGGAAGGATGACCCCCAGACTGCTACCCCACCACCCCAGAATAGTGGTGGGACTACGGGACATTTTCAGGTTTTTTGTGGTTTTCTCCATTTTTCAACAAATGTGTTAAATAAAAACACTTATTACAATACCTGGCACAAAACAAGTGATTAAAAGAGAGTAGCCATTATCTTGACCATTATGATGTGCTGTGCCCTGGACAATTCCCTTTGTGTCCCATTCTTGCAGCCAGTTCTTGTTTTCCAAACATTTTTCTCTTCTTATTTGGAAGCAGAGGTGAATTTCCCAACCTTCCGATGAAGACTCTGTGACTTAGGACTTCACTCCCCTTCTCCCTCCCCCACCACCCACATGGAGCACATCCCTTCAGCGGGCATTTATTTCCTGTGTATCAGAAGAAATAGAAACAACTGATGGGGTCAATGACTGTGGCAGGGTCCTTATGCCATGTCAGAGACACCCTTTGGGGTGACAGCCGCCCCCAGAGAGGCTATGCCAACACTATCCATGGCAGCTTTGGGGCCCTAGTGAAGCCAACCAACCATCCACCATTTTGGGCTCTTGCTTCTGAGGTTTCCGTGGGCACTAAGGTAACTAACTTGTCCCAGTTTGCCCAAGACATTCCCCCATTTTAGTACTGAAAGTTTTACATCCCAGGAACCTTCTCAGCTTCATGCACACCCAAACAGCTGGTCCCCCTTGTGGGTACCTGCTATGTGTCTGGCTGCTTGCTAAGCAGTGTCGCGGGGAGAAAGGGTATGAAGATGAACCAAACACACTCTCAAACCTCAAGGTCTCCTTATGATGCAAAGGAGGACACTGGTGAAGAACCAACCTGCCCTGCTGTGATTCGTCTTAGTGGAGACACCGGCCACATGCTACGGATGGGTAACCCCAGAGATGAATTCTGCCTCCAGGGAGCTGGACTTAACGTTCTCCACGCTATGGGCGGAGGCTGTCGCTGGCAGCCCAATTCCAAGGGCTCCAATTATCTTTCCCTGGTCTTTCCTGTACCTTGTTCTTGTGCCCTCCCCGACCCCAGCCTCCCCAAAACTCTCTTCCTGGCTTGGCTCCCAGGGCTCCTCCTAGGCACCTCAGAGCCCTTCAAAAGCGTCTCCTTCAGTCAAACCAGCCAATGACTGGTGGGGAAAAAAAAGCAAGGGTTACAGTAGTCCCGACTTTCTGGGTCCCTCCCTGAAATAGATCCCTCTGAAGGCCACCCTGAGGACGCGGCCTTGGCAATTGGTCCCTGGGCTCCAGGATATCAGCTGACCCAGCCACACCCGGCCTCCCATCGGGAAGCACATATGCACCACCTCCCAGGGGTGAAGACCAGCTTTCTTTAGTAAGCACAGTCACAGCTGCCACCCCATGCCTCCAGCCTAGTCGGCCATCTTTCCTGATGCATCCCTCACCTCACCTCTTCCCTGTGCTCGGCGTGCACGGGCCCCTCACTGGTCTTCCTCCTTAGCCAGGGTTCTCAGCCCTGGGTTCCCGTTAGAGGCACCCGGTGTTTCAAACATACCAACGCTAGTTCCCCTCTCCCACCCCACCAGACCAGTTAAATCCAAATCTCAGGGGAGGAGCTCCAGCATTAGCAGCCTTTAAAAGCCCCCAGGTGATTCAAATGTTTGGCCAGGAATGAACGCAGGGCTTAAACCTGCTGTGCTTTGCAGGGGCACCATTGCAGCTCACTACAGCCTCCACCTGCTGGGCCCATGAAATCCTCCCACTTCAACCTCCCAAGTAGCTGGGAATACGCTCGGCTATATATATATAGATACATATATATATATGTGTGTGTGTGTATATATATATATATATATTTTTTTTTAATGTAGAGATGAGGGTCTCACCGTGTTGCCCAGGCTGACCTTGAACTCCTGGGCTCACGTGATCCTCCAGACTTCAGATCTTCCCAAAGTGCTGGGATTACAGGCGTGAGCCACTGTGCCTGGCCATGTTCTGCTTTGTTAAAGGCTAAACTAGCCCAGGTGTGGTAAATATAATGCTCTAGGGTCGTGACCAAGCACCTTGGCGCCTGCTACCTATTAAGTAAATGACTTTAAGTAAATGTGGCGAATGACAGCATTTACCATCAAGGGCTGTGGGAGAATTCAGTGAAATAATAGAGGTAAAAACACCTAGCACAATGCCTGACATGTGCTGAGAATATCATAATGTTGGTTATCAGTCACTTACCCCTTTAGCATGAATGAGTAAATGGTGGTTGCCCAGCAGGTGGTCTTGAAAAGGGAACGAGGATGAGGAGCCTCCTGTCTTGGGGAGGAGCACCCTGACCAGGGGAAAAGGGAGGCAAGGATTGAAGCCCAGCTTTGCTGATGTCATAGATTTGGCCCAAGGATGTAGTTTGCGCTGATTGCTTTGTCACCTTTTCAGGTCACCTTCCCTCTCTGGCTCATTCTTGAAGGCAACAGCATTATTGTCCACTCTTTAACCCCAGGTCAGGGAAGAGATGAGACTCAATGCCTTTTCTCAGGAGAATTATCAACAGGCCTTTGTTGGTGGGGGCTTCTCATTCCTGGTGTGTGAGGTCATTCCTGTGGGCAAACAGAATAAACCAGAATTTGGCCTGCCAGGGACCTCGAGGCACAAGGCCAGTTCTGAGCTCAGTTTAATTTCACCAGCCACGAATCTTTCTCAATGTCGTCCAACACATTACAGGCACTTAATGAATATTAAACAATAACAATAACAAATCATTGTCTTCAACCTGCTGAGCCCCCTCTTAGTACTAGTGCCAGAACTTGGTTGGAGACACTTTTAGGAGAAAATCCTGCCTATCTCCTTGGCATCCAACCCCTGCACCCACGGGCAGAGAACTCACAGGCTACAGTGAGGACAGGTCACCGCCCGCCGCAGTGGGGTACGACGCAGGGAGGAAGCTGGGAAAAGAGACATGGCAATGGCCCCGGGCTGCTGCCAAGCAAGACCAGAGCCTCTGTGCCTACGGTCGGTCCATAAAACCTGCCACTGTCAGCCAGCATGCCTCCTCCTGCCCAGCCGCCATTGTGACCCAGCTTCCACCATGCAGGAGGGCCAGTTCCTTCCACCTCACCTGTCAATGCTGAGCTCTTGGTCATGCCACCTGCATCAAGAAAGAGCTGATCAGGAGGAAACACGCTCCCCTGTGCGCCCTTGAACCTGTTCGCGTCCGGGCCATGCACACATATTATCTGTCAAAAAAACTACATTTAAAACACCTTAAAGGGAGGACAGAAAAGCTGCATGTAGGCGAGACAGGACAGAGAATTGTGTTTTCGTAGCAAAGCTGGCCACTGTGGAGGGAGGAGAGGGAATGCAAATATTTGTTGAATTTGATTTTCTTCTTCATGGTTAACCTGAAAAAAATCCTGGTGGGGCTACATATGGCAACGTGTGTTTTATCTTAGGTCCCACCCCTTCCACGTGTAGATTTCCAAGAATCTTCACCCGTTACCAATGAACGTGCCCCACCCTGGCCTGGACTCCTATTTCTCCCGCCATGCTCAGGAAGGAGGATGAAGGATAGAGGAAATCGTTCAAGAAGAAAGATTTAAAAATAAAAGGTTCAGAAGAGGCAGGAAGCTAGAGAAACCAATGTGAAGAAGATGAAAAATGGAAGAACATGTCACAAAGAAACAGCAAAAAGAAGAAACCCAGTGTTAACATTAGGCCCCGGGGCCCTCAGTTACCCACGGTAAGTGGTGAATTAACTTCTCTCCGCTGCATCTGGACTGACTCTAGTTATGACTGTGAGAGCATTGAAATAAGTGGACAGGTGCATCCCGCAGATGAAGTCCAGCCGTCCTGAACCACAGGCAGCCAAGGCCAGGGCAAAGCCCTGAGCAGCCCAAGGAGGCAGGAGGAGTCGTGGCCCTCTTGGCCCTGCCATGGGGCACTGCGGGAGTGCATTTTGGTTTGGGAGGTGGGGTAGGGACACCACTGAGGCATTTCCACCCATGTTGTCTATGTTGCCCAGCCAGCTAGATGGCCACCTCACGGAAACCAAGGAACCTGTGGTTTGGGTGAAAGGAAGGGTGTCAGGAAAGTGTGGCACCCCACAGGGACCCCAGCCTAGGGGAGCCGCTGGGCCCCGCTGGGAACAAGAGACTAAGGAAGGGGAAGGCCTGCGAGGTCAGAGCCCACTGACTTCAAAACCCATGTGGACTTCACTCGTGAAAGGGGACGTCATGGCCCTGTGGTGAGGACGGATAACCTGTCGACACTGCCAGTTGCTCTTCACCTGAGGGGAGAGGCTCGGTGACAGGGACAGGAAAGGGACAACTTGGGAGCTACCGGACAGGGTTGGTGCTGGACTGAGCCCAGCAGAGCAGGCTCTCTGCACACACTGCCAGGTCCCAGACACACCAGCTGCAGCCGCTAACACTGGCAGAGCCCAGCAGGGGAGGCAGCAGCAGCGGCTTTCCTCCTTGCATTGCAGATTTCTCGACTGAGGCCCAGACGGGTGAACTAATCTGCTCAGGGTGGCCTGGCTAACAAAGAGGAACAGAAAATGGCCTCAGATTCCTGGTCCTACTCCTTCTCTCCTCGGCATCACACTGCCTCTCCTGGGGTGGAGGTGTGGGCGCTCGCCCACATTCTCTCCATCTCTCTCCCAGCAGATGCTTACAGGGTGCCCTGATGTGGAGGGCACGAGCTAGGCACCGCGAACAGAGCGCAGGCCCTGTCCGTGTGGCCCACAAGGTCCACCAGTCCTGGGGCGGGGCACACGGCAGCATCAGTCCCTAGTGGGTCTTGGCTCTCAGCCTTTCAGAGCCTCCCCGGGACACTGCTCCACCTTTGCCGAGAGTCCAGCGTTCACTCATTCTCCCCCAGGGAACTCAAGGCTTGGGGAGCTATTAATAAATAGTTTCCCCTCCACACACCTTCATCAATCAAGTGGCAAAAACCTGGGGTAAGGCACAGCTCCAGGAAGCCTCAGCTAAAATGAGCAGATAGTACCTGGGCAGGCGTCCTTTGCACCCGAGGCACCAGCATGGACCTGTCTTAATCACCAGGCTCTGAAGAATGACACAGGGCTCCACAGCTCAGGGAGCCCCTACAAACGAGGGCTCAGGTCAGCTCTAAAGACAACTGCCCTATGCCCTCGAATCCTCCTGACAGAAGCGGGGTCCTTCTGTGTCTCTGAAGGTCATGCTGTCCTTCAGGGATTGCAGTTTCTGAAAAGACCTAGGAACTGTATCTCAGGTGAACCGTACTCCCAGCCAGGCAGCCCGATCTGAGCCAGAGGCCACAGCCACGTCTCCCTCATCTTCATGGACCCACAGCAACGGGTTCATCTCTGAGCTTTGTCACCACCTACCCCTTCCCTAGTGGCCACAGTGACATGTCTCCCAGCTCTTGCCAGCTCCCTGAGCAGAAACGACTGTCCAGCTCATCTTTATTCCCTACAGTAACTGGTCTATGAGCACGTGAGAGATATTTGTTAGAAGAGGATTGTGGAACACTTTGGATAAAGAAAAGAAATAATATATTCCTTGAGCTACATGTTTCTTGATTTCTTTCTGTATGTACTGTGGAGAGCCCTTTATGTTAGTTCATTTAGTTCTGACGACAATGTGTTGATGTGGGTAATATTATTATCCATATTTTAGGAGGAGGAAGCTGAATAATAGGAAGAGCCTGGGCCTGGTTTCAAACCCAGCCCACCTATCCCAGAGCCACATTCTCAGTCAACCGTAGAACCCTGCTTTTTCCCTATCAAAAAAGAATGGATTCCCAGGGATCTGTCTTTTTCTAAACATCAGCATGACTCTGTTTCATCTTAATTGCCTGGCACACAGTAGGTGATCTATAAATGTCTATGAAAGATTAATAAACAAATGTCATCAATGTCAATGAAAAAGCAAATATTGAAGGAAGAAAAAAATTAAAGATGGTCAGTCTGTTCTGAAGCATTATCAGCAATTTCATGGTGTGTGTTTTTTGTGTGTGTCTCATACACAAAACATGCAGGCACACACATACCACACACGTCTATGATCTCAAGTTTAAGAAAGTGAATATTAATTACTTCTACAAAAAAATTACAGGATTTTCTATCCCCCAAGATGTGCTTCAAAACTGTACCCACCTTGCAATTCAACCTTCCTTCTGCTAATCTCACTAATGCCATTTAAACTTCTACTGTCTTTATGCAGCGGTGCCAAGGGTTTGGGCAGAAGTGCAAGAGGTGAGAGCCCAGAGCTTCTACATGGGCAACAATGGGATCTATCCTGGCTCCTGCCCTTTCTACCTAACTCTGGAGCTTGATAAGGTCCTCAGTGTCTCTAACCACGGCTCACATACTCCTTCAGGTCTAGCTGTGCTGTCTTTGTGTGTGTGTGTGAGTGTGCACACACAGTGCCTGCACACCCAAGGAGGTCCAAACTATTCCCAAATTTAAATATTTTCTCTCACCACAACCCTAAATACAGCATGCACATTAGAAACATATATCCAAATATGGGGTTCAATAATGAATCAGACATTATTTCCTCCAAAATGTATACAAACACTTAAACCACTCCTTTTATAAGAAAAAAAAAAGAGCAAAAAAATGAGGACAAACAATCTATAAAAGGAAATTCAGATAGAGATGGGGAAAGTGGCAATGGTTTTGCAGTTCCCAAAGGTGAGCCTCCAAAGGACAGAGTTCACTCAGCATCTGCCAGCTAATGAGGTCATCATGGTCATTCCTTTGCTTTAAGAGTGCAGTGGCGCGATCTCAGCTCACTGCAGCCTCAGCCTCCTGTCCTTAAGTGATCCTCCTGCCTCAGCCTCCCAGAGTGCTAGTACTACAGGCACATGCCACCTTGCCTGGCCCTAAGGATGGATTTGACTGGCCACTCAGTGCTCCTTGGAAAAGCCCCCTCTACTTCAGAATCCAGTCTCCCCCTCCTCACCACCTCCCAACACTGACATTTAAAGTTTTCACAAAAGTGAAGTCCACACCACTCTAAACCAACTGTTAGATGCTCCATTTTGCTCACTTTGGCTGAAGCTGAGATTTCTGTCCCGAGACTGAAAGAGGCACGAAGCTTAAGTCACTCCGCCACCCTGTGGCCAGCAAGAGAACTGCACGCTTCCCGCGGGACAGAGGCCCGGCTCTGGAACAATGAGCTCACAAGCGGCACATAATTTTTAAATCCATAATAGCACCTTTTAGGAGCACCTCCTCAAAGACCCTACAATAGCTCTTAATTGGACTGGAAATTGCCTGCTTTCATACAATTGTTCACAAGTGTTCCTGTATTTAAAGGGACCGATTCATCTATTTCTGGGTGCTTTGTTCTCCAAAACAGTGTGATTAGAAACCACCCCCAGGTTTCCAGTTCATCCTCCTGCCTCAAGGAACGAGGCCCTTCAACCCATTCAGGGAACACACGTGGCTGCCGTTTTATGAAGAGTAACTGAAGGCAGCGTCACAATCTCCTGATAACACACACCCATGTGTTTGAAGGTCAGGGACTCAGAAGATTTTCTCTAAAGTGAAACCCAAAATCCTACTGCTGCAAAGACCTGAGGAAGTATGAGCAACCCTGCTGACTTTGATGTGCGTTCAAGTCCTAATTGCAGGATTTACTTGCTGTGAGCGTTTCTGTTCTCATCTGTGACGTGGAGGGGTGAGGGTCATTCTTCCTGCCCTGCCCTAAGGTTGTAGGGGCATCGCGTGTGCAAAAGCACACTGTAAGGCTTTTAAAGTGCGGTGGGAATGTGGCTCCGGGTTATTCTCATCAAATGTTCCAAGGTGTCAGAAGACAGTCACAGAGGGGCAGGTTGCACAGAATGAGGTCCTCAAACTCTGACAGAGCTAGGAGGAAACAGAACGGGGTAGGTGCCAGTTAGGTGGACCAGACATATCACAGCCCCATGCTCAGCTCGGGGGTTGCAGTGCACGCTGAGAGCGGGCCACCCACAAACCACGAACCAGTGACCTGCTCAATGGCATTTTGAGCCGACAGTAACCCTCTCTGCCACAGAGTGCCAGTGCAGGAGTTACTCTGGCCAGGGCAGGGAGGCCCGGGGGCTCTGTGACACAGAGCTTGCCCCGATCACGGAAGCCACCTGTTCTGGACTTTACGGAGTTCTGGTTTCAAATATTCCCGTCTATTGCTTCAGTAAAGACACGTGTTTGGCAGGGTCTGAGAGCTGGGATTCAGGAAATATAGCCCTAGAACCCCATCCTCGCAGCACCGTTTTGAATGGGAGAGACATAAACCACCATAAATGAAAAACCCTCAGTGGGGTCTCTGAAATCCCAGTCCTGAAGTGGAGGGCTCTCTCACAGTGGCCACCCTGTCCAGGGAGTCGGAGGGTCGCCTGTTTCAGGGTTGAAGCTGGAATCCGCCCGAGTCTCTGATTGGCCAGGACTCTCTCCTGGGACCCCACCCCGGAGCCCAAAGGGCAGGATCAGAAAGGAGGCTTCCTTGGAGCACGGGCACAGCTGGTGGCTGGGCGCCCTCTAGTGGAAGATCAGAAAAAGACAGCCTGGAGGGATGCAAAATGAAACTCACCAAGCAAGCCAAGTGAATATTTCTCCTGAATTTTCTTTCCCTTACTTCAGGATTGCCAGCATACATCTGCTTCCACGTTGACTGGTAGGCAGACTTCAGTGCCTTCTATGATCCAGTCTAGCGAGCGACCTTCAATTCATATCAAATCACAGAAACTTTGGAAAATTTTCTGAACAGCAGCTCTCTCCACCTCCAAGAAAAATAATGAAGTTTGGAGTTTGGGCCGCCTGCCTCCCTTGATGTGTTTCACACATGATTCTCCTGGTTCAGGGAGCTTTCAAGTTTGGGCATCAAATACATGCACATCCCTTTCAAGTAGGAGGTCTGAAAACCAAGACAAATAGTGGCTGTTCTTTTTTAAAATGCCTCACTTCCTTTCCAAAGCATTTGGTCTTTTTATTAGTCTCTTTAAAATATAAAATCCATTCTGCGGCACACATCCGTTTGAACAAACTAGATTCCAAGAATGCTTCGAGCAGATGCACACAGTCTTATTTTGTGGCATGCATGGAGGTGGGCCTACCCTTAAAAATTGTAAACATTGTAAATTAGAAATTGATATTTAGCCAGGAGCAGTGGCTTATGCCCGTAATCCCAGCACTTTAGGAGGCCGAGGCCGGTGGATCACCTGAGGTCAGGAGTTCGAGACAGCCTGGACAACATGGTGAAACCCCATCTCTACTAAAAATACAAAAATTAGCCGGGCAGGGTGGCGCATGAATCCCAGCTCTACTCTGGAGGCTGAGGCACGAGAATCGCTTGAACCCGCGAGGCGGAGGTTGCAGTGAGCCAAGATCGTGCCACTGCACTCCAACCTGGGCAACAGAGAGAGATTCTGACTCAAAAAAAAAAAAAAAAGACATGTAAATGGAGTTATTTAAGCACCACACAAGGGTTACTATTATGTTTATGATATACTTTTTGCAATTAATTGTTCTGTGGCTTTACATACTGATAAAACTTATTAAACATCATAACAGTATTTGAATGTGGATACTTAGCAGCAATTTTGGATCAAATATTATAAAATCAAAGAACATTAGGATGTGATATCTCTTACTTGGTTCCTCTGAGCACTGAGCACCATGCCAGACACTTTACACACATGATCCCATTTAATTTTCCTAACACCTCCATGAAGTGGGTAGTATTATTTCCATTCTGTTGTTGAGAAAACTAAACAGACACGCAGAATGACTGAACAGGGATTCGCCTCTGTCTGATTGAAAAGTCTATGATCTTCCTGGTTCACTTTACTGCCGCCTGTGTAAGTGCCATAAGTACTGGCAAGAATAACCCACTTCTAAAGTACTTAAACCAGAGGATGTTGACCGAATGAAAAACATTTAAGACAAAAAGAATTTCAGAACAGAAAGGTTGAATTAAGTAAATGCTAGAAAGGAAAACAATGTAGTATAAGTATTCAGCAAAAGGCTTTTATACAAAGATGTTGTTAGAAAAGAAATGTGATTCTAAACAGTGTCTCCAATCTAAATTACATGAAAACATTTGAAGACTTGAAGACCAAAATCAAACTGTGCACAAAACAGTGGTACGTAATCCCAGAAAGATTTAAAACACAAATTTACCAAAATCACAGCTTCTGAATAACAGATTTGAAAACATAAAATAGATACTCACTGCACAAGACAACTTTGTCTCTTCTTTGGTAAGACTTTCGTACTTACCAAAACATTACAAATAATGTTAACAAAAAAAAAAAAAGAACTTCAAATGATTAATCTTAAACTTCACCTTTTCTAAAATTAAACGCCTCCAATCTAAGGACCTGGCTGCTTGGTCTGGAAAGAATTTAATTAGCATTTATAAACTGTCAGTGTAAATATCTTTTCAAGAGACATATATGATTATTTTAATTCAAGAAGCCAATTCAGCATTTATAAAAGGTAAGTAATTCCATCAGTATGCCTGTCCATTTTTCCTTTTGCATTAATGAGACTGAGCTTCATAATTTAATTCTGAAGCATACAATTCAAGTGTGTTCAGATTAATAATAATGCACACATTAATATATTACATATATATTAATATGTTTATTGCAAGATAATTAAAGTAAGAGAACTGTGTCTTCCCGGTTTCAAGAGCAATGAAATTATCAAGCTCATTTAGACCTGATTGTGATCGTTTCTCTCTCACCTTGATGTTCCCTAGGCCCAAAAGGCCCAAAGAAGCAGAGACTGTTGCTTCTGTGTCCCCAGTCTAGTGCAGTGTTTGGCTCATGGTGGGTACTCACCAAATGTTTCTTTAGCAGATCTGTGCTAGAAACTTCTGGGGTACAAGTTTGATCCCTAGAAATGTTTCTACATTTCACCAAGGACAAACATACCTATATCCTTTGAAAAAACTCTAAGTTTATTGCAACTTGGGCTTTTTACTCACCGTTTAAACTACTCAACCTACTAAAGGACTAGAAGTGCTTTCAGAACCAACTCACTCAGTTCGCATCAAGGAGACAGACTCAGAGAGGTGAGGGCATCCCTGAGGCCCTTACTCAGGCCTTCTGACTGCAAAATTGCTATTGCTCTCTGATGTCTGTGGAGCTGAGGCCTCACAGGGTGCCCACATGGCAAAAAAAACAAAACAGCAACACAAGAAAAACCAGCTACCTCAAGATAAACAACAATACCTCTTCTCTGTCCACAATGACCAGCCACCTGTCACATTCTCAGAGTAGGGTGGCCCAGGCAAACATGGCAGCAATGCCGTGGGCCTCGCTTGATGCCATTGGAGGTGAGCTTGGAGTCCCTCCTCCTTGGCAGCTGGGAACAAGGAAAGGAGGCAGGTTAAGAAAGGGAACTTGGAGGAACAGAAGGGAAAAATCAAAATGCGGAATCAAATGCAAGCAGTGGGAGATATGTCTGCGCAGGTCCCTAACCAGGCCCTCCAATACAGGCTTGCTGTGCTGTGTTGGGTCTCCCACTTGGATTCCCAGCCCCGTGAAGACAAGAGCCATTCTGGAGGAAGCCATGAGGAATTTCTTTATGCAAAAGCACTCCCTAAACTTCTCACCAGAAGGGTGAAAGACATGGCGCTCTTTCTCAAAGAAGAGATGAGTGGGAGCTTACGTTTCCCTAGGAGGTCACTTTATCCCTGTTTATCTTTGTTTTGACAGAGATGTTGCATCAAAAGCAAAGGTTTCTAGAAGCAACAAGGTAACTGTCCAAAGCCCTGGTTAGTTAATGAATCAGCTCAGCCCTCAGACATGGGTGTTTCAGATATGCGGGTTCTGGCTTAGAAGAGGGAGATTTCCAATCAAAATGTGTAATCAGTGGCTAAACAAGATACATGTAGGGCCAATCTGCTATAAAGGCTAAATGAATGTCCATAGAAGGTCAGAAGCTTTCTGAATCTGAACCAGATTCCTGTCAGTGCACATTACATCCAGAAACATTTTCTTACCCAGAAAACCTTAGTAGCTTGGATTGCCAAAGTAATTCAGGTGAGGCCTCTGCTCTATCAATGACATATAAAAGTTAGATAGAGCTAATTAATAGTATAAAGCATCACTTAAATTACCTTTCAAGCATTCTCAATTACCTTAGAAGAAGCAATTGACAATCATTTGGTATATGAGATATGAATCAACTTTCTCTAATTCATTAAAGCAGGTCCCCCAGAGCCCTGACCAGACCATACTTTGACAACCTAGTTTAAGTTATGGAAACAATTTGTACCTGAAAGTAATAGAATGGAATTGCCTCAGAACTCTCCTTCCACATAGTCTGGCATTGTATTTTTTTTAACTAGACTTGGTAGCATTTCTATCTTAGAGGAAAAGATACCTGGATTATATGCAGCTGTCTCAAGCCTGACTTCTTTCCAGTGTTCTCCTGGGCAGACCCCTTGCTTCGCTGGGACTCAGTTGGCCCCTCTGTAACACGAGGGGCCTTGTCTCTGAAGTTCATTATCACTCTGAGGGCGCTTGGTTCCCCATTGCTCCAGCGACCATCAGACACCTGAAACTAACCAGCCGCTGCATTGGTGCAAAAATGTGGACTCAAATGTCCAAAATCTCTAACGTCAAAACCTCAAAACGCCAAAAATGTCTTAGGCAAATCAGTTTCTCCAAAGAAAACAAATCTATATTTCTGTCTTGGTTTCTCGGCCTGACTGCCAGGCTGAGTGGAGAGTATGAGGAAAGCAGAGGGCTGGGGCCTCCTTAATCAGAATGCTCATTTCTCCGGGGCTTCTCCCCACACTCAGTGCAGCTCCTCAAACTGTCCATGACAGGGCCTGTGTCCCAGAGCTCAGACACTCTCTGGGTCAATTTCTGCAGGGCACTGATTGCTGTCCCAGGTCCCCCACCGCCACTGTCCCACACTTACCCCTTTCCCCCACCATCTCCTGCCAATTCAGGAGAAGGGATATTAGTTGGCTGTGGAAGGCTGGGGATGTCTTAAATGTACTCATCTTAAGACTTTCAGTTAATCCCCTTGTTTTCAGTTCCATGCAACGCTCAGGATCCTCTTTACGAGAGTGCAGCATTCAGAAGCTTACTATTGTCGACAGCGTCCCCCATCGACGCCTCTGGGTTCCAGCTTTATCCAGTTTGCCAAGTCAATTGCAGTCATTCCTCCCCACGATGTTGTTGACATCTCATCCACCGCGCTTACCTTTGTGTTCCTCCACTGGCATTGGGGCAGGGGTTGGGAAGAGTGCAGAGTGCAGACACATATAGGGTAGAATCTTGCTAACTTTAACCTGATGCCTCCAGGGTGGAATTCCTTAGGTCTTTTGACCTTTGCCTCTCTTCCCATTTTTCCCTCGTTGGCTTTTGCCAAGACCCAGAGTCACTCCAGCACCTGCTCTCTTCCTCTCGCAGCCTCCTCCCTCACTGAGAGTCCTCCCTTAAGATCAGTCCCTCAGAGATCTGCGGGACTCTGGCCTGTGAGAGACGCCCTCTCTGCATTTTGGGATTGGCACAGCTGTGGAAGAGAAGAAACGTTCCAACAACCAGGCTGCGGTGACAAAGCTCTTCAAACACTGTCCTGACCACGAATGAGGCCTCTCGTCTCCCTCCCTCCTTCCCTCCCTTCCTCCCTTCCTCCCCACTCCCTCCCTCTCTTCTTCCCTTCCTCCCTTCCTCCCCGCTCCCTCCCTCTCCTCCTCCCTCTCTCCCTTCCTCCCTTCCTCCCTCCCTTCCTTCCTTCGTTTTAAATATAAAATGCTTCATGTACAGCAAATGTACAAAATCTTTTTGTTGTTGTTGTTTTTTGTTTTTTGAGCAAGGGTGTTGCTGTGTCATCCAGGCTGCAGGCTGGAACTTCTAGGTTCAAGCAATCTTCCCACCTCAGCCTGCTGAGTAGCTAGGACTACAGGCATGTGCCACCATGCCCGGCTGATTTTTGTATTTTTCATAGAGATGGTGGTCTCCCGCGTTGCCCAGGCTGGTCTCCATCTCCTGGCCTCAAGTGGTCCTCTCCCACCTCAGCCTCCCAAAGTGCTGGGATTACAGGCATGAGCCACCACTCCTGGCCTCCAAATTTATAACTAAAGCCCATTCTTCTCCTACCCCATTCCTTCTCTCACCCTCTCGTCCCAGAAATAATCGTTTTTCTAGAGTGGGCATATATAATATTCACGTATGTCTCATGTATTATGTGCTCACATTACATGATCTATATCCTTTTGCAACTTGTTCTTTTCACTCAAAATCTGAGAGTTCATTTCGTACAGCTGCTATTTTCATATTCTTTTGCATGTTTTAAAACCTGCTGTTGATGGACCATCTCCACATTTTTAAATTGTATTTAAAGTGTTGCAGTGAACATCCTCATATGCTTATTTCTCTTTTTGCTTAGACTGCATGAGAGTTCCCTAGGTTGGGTGTCTGCAGTGGAACTGCTGTGTTTGTACGCCTGTGTTCAGCCGGGGTAGGGCTTGCCAACTTGGTTTCTGAAGTGACTCTCCATCCCATCAGCAGGGTTTTCCCGTGGGCGTATCACCGCATCCTGTGAAACATCAGCTGTTCTCAAACTTCCATTTGTGTGCCAATCTGACAGATGTAACAGGGCATGTCAATGAGTCATTTCCAATGTTCCTATTCTGTGAGTTGTCTGTTCATAGCATTTGCCCGTTTTTCTATTGGGTTGTTTTTTTCATATTGAGTTAAAGGAGGTCTTCATATATTCCAGATAATAACCATTTGGCTGTTGTATTGGTTGCAAATATTCCCTCCAGGTTTGTGGCTTGTCATTTAACTTTTTAATGGCCTTTTCTCTCATAGAAAGTTCTAGCTTCTCAAGAGTATAAGAGTATTCTCTTATATTCCCTTCTGTAAATTTTAAAGAATTGCTTTGCATGTAGGTCTTTAATATACCTGGTATTTTATTTTAGTGTGTATTACGAGACAGAAATCCAATTTTTTGTCATACGAATAAATTAATTTCCTGAGCAATATTTGTCTATCCTTGCTGACTGCAAATTTTTTCATTGAGGTGTAAAATTCACATTAACAAGTAACCATTTAAAAATACACAATTCAGCAGTATTTAGTGCATTCACAATGCTGTGCAACCACTGCCTCTCTCTAGTTCCACAACTTTTTCATCCTAAAAGAACACCCCATAACTTTTTTTTATAGTAATCATTGCCTTGCTTTCTTCTCTTTCTTTCTTTCTTTCTTTTTTTTTTTTTCAGGTTCCGGTATTAAGTCCAACACGCATTAGCTCTTTTCTCTAATGCTCTCCCCATCCCTGCCCTCCCGCAACAGGCCCCAGTGTGTGTTGTTCCCCTCCCTGTATCCATGTTCAGCTTATTGTTCAGCTCCCACTTATAAGTGAGAACATGCAAACACCCCATCTTTTAAGGAATCACCCCCTCTCTCCCAGCCCCTAGCAACCACTCATCTGGTCTTTGTCTCTATAGTTTGCCTATTTTGGATATTTCATATAAAAGGAATCATATAAGGTGTGACCTTTTGATTATGGCTTCTTTCACTCAGCATAATGCCCTGGAGATTCATCTATCTTACAGCATGTAGTACTTTGTTGTCTTTCATAGCTGAGTAATACCCAATTGTATGTATATACTACAATTTATTTATCCCCTTATATGTTAATATACATACGTTTGCCTATTATGAACAATACAGCTATGCTTAACTGAAACTTAATGTCACTTTTAAGGATAAATGAATTAAAATATGTAAAGTGCTTAGAACAATGCCTAAAACTTACATAGCAGAAACCATGTAAGCCATAGTTACTATCCTTGTTATTATATATTTCCATATATTCATGGGTCTGTCGTTACTCCGTTTTGTTCCATTTATCTTCTAATCTCTTTCTCTGAAAATATCACATTGTTTCACTTACGACAGTTTTTTTAGTAAATTTTAAAATCTGGGAGGGCAAAATATATCCTACACTTGATCTTTTTTCTTAAAGTTATTTGATAATTCTTGGCCTTTTTGTCTTTCACATGAATTTTTGAAATAGCCTGTCAAGGTCCATGAAAAATGTTAATAGGATGTTGATTAAAATTGCATTGAATTTATAGATAAATTTGAATATGATTACTTTTTAATGAGTCTTGCCACTCATGAACATTATATAACTTTCTGTATATTTAAGAACATTTAAACTTTGTTTCAATGTAATTTTATAATTTTCTTTAAAAATGTTTTGCAAAGTTTTGCTGAACTTCCTCCTGTACACGCTTGTTGTTACTTTATGTTTTAACTCTACAGTTTACCAATTTCTTTGGTGCCACTGATTTCTATATTTCATTCCTTCTTTCTGAGTTCTATTTCCTGAAGGACATCCCGAAGTAGTTTTTAAAGAAAGAATTTGAGAGTGGAAAACTTTCTCTTTTTTATTATGAAAATAGGATTATTTAACCTTCATTCTTGAATGATAATTTAGCTGATTAAAGACAACTATATAGACAGCTGGTTTTCTCTCAACGATTTGTAGATATCCTGTTATTCCCCGGATGCTATTGTTATGAACTCTTCTCTCAGTGTAATTGTTGATCCTTTGTCGGTAATCTCTCTGTTCTTTTTAGTTGTTTTTCAGCTTTTCTCTTTGTGATTGCTATGCGGTAGTTTCAATCCAGTGTCTCTTAGGTTTAAATTTGTTTTTATTTATTCTGTTCTGGGTTCATTTTGTTTCTTGCATCTATCAAGTCCTGTCTTTCTGAATCAAGTCAGCCTTTTTCTCTATTCTTATAGGACTTGGATTAGAGTACGTTCGATACACTCATCTAGCATCCTTCATGCCACTTAACTTCTCTTTCATATTTCCATCTCTGTCTGTGCTGTGTTCCAGGAAATGTATTGATCAGTTCTATTGTTCTAGTCCATTAATCCTTTCTTCAGCTATGTCTAACGTACTTTGTGGCTGTCCATTGACTTTTTTTTTTTTTTTTTTTTTTTTTTTGAGATGGAGTCTAACGCTGTCTCCCAGGCTGGAGTGCAGTGGCACGATCTCGACTCACTGCAGCCTCCATCTCCCAGATTCAAGCGATTCTCCTGCCTCAGCCTCCCTAGTAGCTGGGACTACAGGCACCCACCACCACCACGCCTGGCAAATTTTTGCATTTTTAGTATAGATGGGGTTTCACCATGTTGGTTAGGATGGTCTCCGTCTCTTGACCTCATGATCCACCCACCTCAGCCTCCCAAAGTGCTGGGATTACAGGTATGAGCCACTGCGCCTGGCCTTGACTTTTTATTTTAATGATTTTTTAATTTCTAAAAAACCAACTTAGTTCTTATCGAAATCTGTCTCTTCTTTTTTATATAGTGCCATGTCTTTAATTCTTCTTCTTAATCATACATATTTAATATTTTTATTGGGTAGTTCTTACCTGAATTTCTTGGCAATACAATTCTAACAGTTTTAAATCTGCTGACTGTTGCTCGAGATAACTTGTTTCCTCATCTTCCATGAGGGTAAACAGTGGGAGGCATGTATAACCTGTTTTGAGGGTTTATCCCCACTAAGATGTTTGATTTTGCTTTTGTCAGATTCCCAGGCTGTCTCCAGATTCTTTTAATGTTAATTCATTTGCTTGGATGCTCCAGGACCACATAGGAATTGATTCAATTTGCAAACCCATGTGTTAGAGGCAATGATTACACATTCTCAAGGGAGAACTTTATTTTCATTCAGAACCCAGGCCAAAACAACTTTCTTTGTAATTTCCCTATGCCAGTGGGAATATTTTTTCTTGTCTATCATTTTATCTTAAAGGAGGGTATAGATTTTATGTGGGTTTCTAAGTTCCTACTTTTCAACTTACAAGGGTCCAAGACCTAATCTCCTGGATATTAAATCCCAAGCCTTGAGATTAATAAAAGTGTTTAATAAAATTGGCAAACCTTCATCATTCTGGGCTGCAGTAATATCCCCTCGTATGTTCACTGATCTAATTTTAACCTCCCTTTACACTTTGCCCTAGAGGGAATTTTCTTATATTCTTTGAGCTCAGCTATTTATTTCAGAGAATATTATATTTCATCTAGTATTTCTAGGTGCTTTTTAGGAGGAATACTTTTAGATATTTAGTCTTCCATATTGTCATTAATCGTTTTTCTCCCATTTCTGTTTCATACAAATGGTTTTCCTGTTTGGGGGCACTAATGAGTCTTTTTTATTTTTATACTTTATGTTCATCTACCATTACTTTATGTTTGAACCACAGTGAAGGACCCAAAGGATAATGCCATCTTGACTGGAAATCCCAGATCTCTATTACTGATTATGACCAAGCTGATAGTAAATCAGAGGAAACAGTCCAATGTTCCCTAGTAGATGCAAGTACATGAATGTGAATTGCTGAAAATGGCTGAAGCTAATTGCGGTGGGCCATGTTTGTTGGTTGTTCACCTAGTAGCTATTCTGCCTTATTTTATTACTGGAAACTACCTGATTTTTGTTTGGATTTCCACTCCTGTCTCATGTAATTCAGGGGTAAATCTTAATTTCTCTGTCATTCCTGGCAATACCATTTGCCTTACCAGTGATAGATGTAGAAGATGTGTTTCCAATTCTGAACAATGAAATTTGAAGGGAGGTCCACTGGAGACTTCTGGGAAATGTTTCCTGGCTCTTGAAGGAAAAAAAAAAAAGTGGCAGAGTTAAGCTTTTCTTCTGCAAGTTCATTGTTTTCAGAATGTTCTGTCTGAAACTGTCATGGCCATTCAGAGACTATGAGGTAGCCACCAAGCCGAGGATGGCAAAACCAGAAAGATGGAAAGATGCTGCCTTCTTGGATGGTAGTGTTGTGCTGATGAATTCATAAAACAGGAAGTCATCTGTGTCCTGTTATGTCACTTTTCAATATGTTGGATAATAAATCCCTTTATTGGTTAAGCTAATTACATGAGAGTTTTTGGTTACTTGCTTCTGAAATATGCTAATGGATATAACATGGTGTAAACCTACCTTTGATTGGTAACAGTCTAAAAGACAAAGGTGAGCATAAGTTCATCCCAACTGGGATTCAATGCTTTAGCCAGATCACTGGTTTAGTGGCACATGAGGAACCTGTATTTAGTCTGTGAAAATATATGTACTAACCTTAATATGAGAAAAGACCAGGTGATATAAAAGCCCAGGGACTATGAAGCATTCCTATGAAAGAAGGATGGTAACTCTGAGAAGTCCAAGCCACAAGGAACTACAGAATGTCTTTTCATTTCCTCAAGCAAGAAGGGGATCAAAAGAATAAGGAATACATCTGCATGCATGTATAACTAGAATCAAAATCATACAGAGCTGCATTCATGTTAGTTATAATTTTATCTATCTTGCTTCCTTGAGATTGAAAGTGGTCCATTTCTGCAGGCTGGTGTACTTACAAAGTGGTGGCATAGTGCGATAGAAAAGGAACGTGATTTCAACCAGTTCCTGAGACTACACTTCCTACCTATATGAACTTGGGTAAATCACTTCTACAAACATGTTTCTTCATCTACAAAATGGAAATATCATGACCTGCCATATGGGCTTGCTATTAAGATGTAACAAGATTAAGTATGGATTTACAAACTGTAAAGTTCTTTAGTATGTTAGTTAAAATGACCTTTCTCTGATTTTGTAATTTAATCCATGCAAATTAACTAATCCAAATAGTTAACATCTGCATTCCATTATCCAAAGCAGTGATTCCAACACATTTCAGATGACAGGGCTGACCAGCAGAGAAGTCTTCTGAGTGGGTGATGCCTTATGAAGAGCCCAGGTCGCGCATGGTGTGATCCACGACCACCTCACACAGCACTGGTCCTTAGACAACTAAAAGGTGCTGCTGAGGGTGTGCATCTGAGAAGGAAGAGCAGGATCCCATTTTCACAGCAATGATCTGGCTCCCAACTCAGCCATTCTTGCCCACAGTTCTTTCGGGGGCTCTCTTTTGGGACTCAGTTATCTATAGTCTCCATATCCAGACTTTTCTCCATGCAAGGACTAGCAACAATCTCCCACACTTTCTCTTCGGATTGTGTTGGTGGTAGTGTTGTTAAAGGTTCTGTGGTTTTAAAAAAGAAACTCACTAATGATTAAGAATATACATTTAATATCTTTAGGAATATTGTGAGAAAGAGGAAAAAACTGCAAGCAATACATCTCACCTTTTCAAAATAACAATTCTGTAACTGGTCGTTTTATCAATATTTGTAAAATCTAAAGGGATCCTTAGGACATGAGGCCTGTCTTCAACTCCTTTTGTGAAAAAGGCAGGTCTGGTCCAAAGGTCTTATTTTCAAATGAAGAAACTGAGGCCAAGAGAAGTAAAGGGATTTTTAAATCTACAGTACCATATAAATGTACCCTTACAGTTAGCAAAAGTGGTGAAAAGAATAACTCAACAATATTCTTAAATAAGTAAAAGTTACAAGATAAATAAATTACAATAATGGGGAAATGTTACCTTACATAAGTAATTGCTTTAATAGGCTGGGATACTTACTACTGTTAGAAAAGCAGTAGAAAATACGGAATTGTCAAGGCACTAATCTGCCTTAGTTGATTCCTGGTACATTCCTGCAGATCAGTGCACCATATCCTAAGGGCAACATGGTTGAACTTGTTTGTTTAAGGAGTACCACCAGGATTATGGGATGACTTGAAGTTTTGTCTCATTAGGGATGGTTTAGGTAGAATAAGAGGAGAACTTGAAAATAAAACTTACATGCTTGCTGGATAAATGATAGGACATGAGGCCAGCCTTCAATTCTCCTAGGTAAGTGCTCCCATAGCTGGGTTTCCATATACAGAAAGAGCCATTCTTATTCCGATAGCCCTAAGGATTTGGGCTCAATGGATGGAAGCCACAAGAATAGATTTATGCTGAATGTAAGGATCTCCCAACCATTAACTTTTCTATGAATAAGTACAACTAAGACCAAGGCCCCCAAGTGAATTATTTTTGCCAAAAAAAAAATGATTAAAATTAATCCATTCCACACAAAATAAGCATCATTAGTGCTTCTGAAAGAGTTGCATATAATTCAATGGCAATTGAGCATTAATTTTAGGTAGTGTAGGAAATATATTCTTATTCACCAGTCTAAGTCATGGGTACTCAGTCTTTATGGCCTTTACTAAACAGTGTTTTCAATGGTATCCATTTACCATCTGGATTGTAATAATAGTCATGCAAGATTTCTATTCTGTTCATCTGAGGCCAACTCGAAAGGAGTGCTTTCCAGGTCTCTCAGTTTTAACCATGGGAATCTTTTTCACAAGAAAGCAGTTGTTTCTTGCTGCCAATAATTCCAGATATATTCAAATGTCCTATAGACCTTACAACTATTCCAGAATTCTTCAGGAGCATGATTCCCTTATCTTGGCATAAAGAAAAAAAAAAAAAGCCTACTACCTACTTCCGTAACACAGTGATAGATTATTCAACTGACTGCATAGTCCAAGAAATCTTTATCGAAAAAGTTAAGAATGCTGTTAATCTTCTAGTTCATGCCCTATTTTTTTTTTTTTCGTTTTTACTATTTTTGAGAGCATGAATCACTGTGAATGGAATGAAGTGGGAAGATTTGATCAGAAGTGTCAAAGTAGGTTAAGCCTCTCTAACAGTACTCCACAGGGATAGGAAATGTGCCCTGTTCCAGAGTGGCTGCTTAATTTAAACCATCAATAAGTGCTTGCTTAACTAATTTGCAGCAGCATCCTCTGGTGAAGCTAAAATTTTATAGCTTCCATTCAAATTGCAATCTTTGAACACCTGCTCATTTGTTACATTACTACTCTATAATGTCATGTGCCATGCTCAAAAATATCATTTCTACTTTGGCAACTCCCTAGCCAGTTATGACAAAGCATGTATCTTGGGTATGGTTTTTCTACTCCTGATATCAGTAGAACTCTATAATGGTTTATGGTAGAACCCCATGCATTTGATTTTTAGTTCTGATTGTGCTGTAGAATAGACGCAAGTTTTATGTCTCATGTCCAAAGTTTTTATTTCCTTATTTGTACACCTCAAAAGCTACATATGCTAGTCAACTGTCACAGTAATATTATACCATATGTAAGAATTCTCCAGGAAAAAAATGTTTAACTAAGGGCTAGCTTAGATTTGGGTGTTACTGTGCGAAATGCCGTATCACAGTTAGGTGTAAAACATGGATAGGGAGAAAACAGATAAAATTTGGGGTTAAGGGTATAAGGTTCTAGAAGAAATCCAAGAGGCCAACAGTGGCTACATTCATTCAACACCAATGTCCTTGTTTTTAGGAAGAAGGAGAGATAGGAATGTTGGTGATGTTGGATCCTGATTTCAGTTCCTATCTCACCACAGGGCCTTCGGTAAGTCATTTGATATCTGTATGTCCCACTGTAAGATCAATTATATGATATAACATAGGGATCAATGAACTTTTCTGTAAAGGGTCTGATAGTAAATTGTTTAGGCTTTGCTGGCCATATTGTCTTTGTCACAATTACCCAACTCTGCCACTGTAGTGCAAAACCAGCCATAACCAATGCAAATAAATGGGTGTGGTTGTTCCAATAAAACTTTGTTGCGAACAGATGAGTTGGCCTGTGGGTTGTAGTTTGCCAAGCAATAGTATAATGTCCACTTAACAAAGATAACTTAATATTTAAAGAGGTGCCATAAGAAGAAAAGATAAAATGATGCATAGAGAAGGAAGACTTAAAATGATGGCAAAAGAGAAAAGTGGGTGAAGAGAAAAACTGGTATCATAAGGTAAATGTTTTCTACAAAAACAAACAAAACCCAAATATCAAGAACTGAAATCTACTCTTGGTGAAAATCATTTATCAAGGTATCTAAACCACTTGAGGTACTGTAGTTAATCTCTGGGGAAGTTGCTTGATTTTTCTTCAAGTTTAAAAGAATGCTAAAGAATTGAATCTTCTTTGTAGTGTTGTTACAATCTTAGTGGATTGAGGACCATGTTGGTATATATATTTCACTATTATTGTAATTTTTTCCCCACTAGAAGTCAGTTTTTAAAATATTTTCATCCAGCAGATATATAACGTACAAAAGGGATAAAAATCATTTTGATGTGCTTACGTTTCATACTTGTTCTCAAGTGTCATCCTTGTGATACACAATCATGTGGCAATATATATGTTGACACCAATTACTCTGAAACCTTTATCAAAACAATTTGCCAGCACTAACTGTAAAATGAAACATTGGTATGGTCTGAGAGGGAAGAAAATTCTGTTGTTTCTTAGAGTTTCTCCTATAGTCTATGCTTTTTTCTAAAATTTAAGAAGCAAATTTAATAAACTGAGAATTTTGAAGGTATACAGCTCCACAATCTCTTACCTAAAACCCTTGGGCTAGATGTCTTTCAGAATACAGGACTTCACATTTAAGAAGGGAATATGGGCTGGGTGTGGTGGCTCACGCCTGTCATCCCAGCACTTTGGGAGGCTGAGGTGGGCAGATCACGAGGTCAGGAATTCGAGACTAGCCTGGCCAACGTGGTGAAACCCTGTCTCTACTAAAAATACAAAAATGAGCCAGGCATGGTGGTGTGTGCCTATAGTCCCAGCTACGCAGGAGGCTGAGGCAGGAGAATCGCTTGAACCTGGGAGGCAGAGGTTGCAGCGAGCCGAGATTGCGCCACTCCAGCCTGGGCAACAGTGAGACGTCTCTAAGAAAAAAAAAAAAAAGAAAAGAAAAAAGAAAGACAATATGGTTTATATAGCACATACAGCTTGTATGCCTCCAGAGAAATCTGCAGCAGTACCCCATAACCAAATAAAGTACTTTTGCTCCAGCCAAATTATTTACACCAAATAGAAGAAAAGACCATGAATAGCCTCATGTCAGTTCAGTTCAGATTTTGCTGCCAAATGTCTTTGTTTCAAATTTTTGCAAAATCTTTTGGTTTTTAGAGCTTTTTGAATTTTTGAATTTTGAATAAGGAACTATGGGCCTGTGGTTTGTAAAAACAAAACAGAAGTCTTTCTGAAGACTTTTTCACCTCAAAGAGACCCACAGTTGACTGTTTGAATGATACGTACTTATAACTGAAGATACTTTCAAGCATGACTTCAAGAGTAAGCCTCAATTTTCCCACTAGTGGCACAATTACCAAGAGAAACGTGCTCCCTCTCCTCCAGTGAGTCTGATTTAAAAAAAAAAAAAAAACCTCCTGAGAGATTTCATCTCCATATCCTGTCTTCTTTTTATTATAATTATGATTATGATTATTATACTTCAAGTTCTAGGGTACATGTGCATAATGCGCAGGTTTGTTACATATGTATACATGTGCCATGTTGGTGTGCTGCACCCATTAACTCGTCATTTACATTAGGCTTCTTCTTAGAGCCGACACACATGGCACAGAACCCACTTTCGTCAGTACTCATGGTCATTCTGGCAGTGATTCTCAACCACAAGGGCTTGTCCCCAGAAGACAAATGACCCCATTATGAGCAATCTTCTATCCTCTAAGAATTTTTGGTTTTTCTCCCCAATAAAAAGATGATTCTTCTAGCTCTGGCAATAATTGCAACTTAATATTAACTGGCATTGAGATCTGTAGAGCCCTTTAAGAATTTGATCATTTTAAGTCCAGAGCATTAATTTTTAGTCCTGGCTATACATTAGAAACACACAAGGAACTTTGTTAAAAATAGATATCCAGGCAGCACCAGATCAACATACTTAGAATCTCTTTTTTTAATGCCCCTGCTTTGCTACAGCCCTCAGCATAAACTTATTCTTCCTACTGGATAATCCAGCACTGGGTGAGCCTTCCAAACTTGTAGTCTGAGCCCCATGTGCAAGAGGGAGGAGAAGAGAAAGAGAGCAGTATGGTAGACCATCCCAGACTGCTATGCAGTCTCAGAAAGGCTCTGCAAGGCCACTGGAGTCTTCAAGCCAGAGTCAGCTGTCAGAGGAGTTCTGTGTCTCCTAGAATTTCTAGACTAAGTGAGTCTTAATATAATTGCCATACTCAGCCAGTTGCTGAGAGAAACTACGGAAGGCATGGACTCAATGCAAATACCACAATGGATTCCAAAGTGCAGCTGGGCCCCTAGGTCAACCGCATTCTCTGTAATCCCCCAGTATTGGAGGTCTGTGCCACAGATCTCCAGTGTGATAAAGGGGCTCAGTACCCCTGAGAAAAAGCTTATCTGACTAGTATCTGGTAAAGTCCTCCATAACTATTAATATAACTTCTCACTATTATTGGATTGGAAAAGGAAAAGGGAAAGACAAAAAAATAAAGCAAATGTTACTTGAATAACACAAAAACCACAAAGTTTTCACACCTGTAAACAATGTGCCAAATGTTTTATTTCTCTCATATGCAAGTAATTGACTCTCAAAGCATTTTTAAAAAACACATTATTACACTTTACCAATGAATTATTTCTGTCCCTGGAGATTAAATCAAATAAAAATGTTACAAATAGTATCAGTATGATATAATTTCTTAAATATATAGGACATGGTAAACAGCTGTGATTCATATGAAAAATATAATCAGATATCTCAAATTCCTAATTCTGTTTTAAAAACACAAAATACTAGAACACTTGCTATGAAATTGCTGATAATGATCCCTTTAACAAACTGCAATTAACCACTAATATAGAAATTCAATTTAAGCAAAAAGTTTTATATATTATACTTTACAGAAAAAAAATAATTTTGAAAAAGTAATGACAAACAGAGATCAAACATTTAGGGCATTAGTTACTGCATTCTCTTTTTAGAATATACATCAAGTAACACCAGTAAAATTTAAAGTTTTATGACCACGCCTTAAAAAACATGAATGATGATGACAGAACCACTACCATACATAAACAAAAATAGAGCAAACCAAGTGCGTCCACATCTTCATGAATTCAGTAATTTGAAATAAATGTTGTTATGTTAAACATTATGAGCAAATCTAAAGGTTCAACCAAAAACCTTAAATATTTTTGAGTGTTTAAATTTAAAGTTTTAATAGTTTATCTCTGAACAAGGATAGAGAAAGGACAAAAAGAAATACTGTACTGAATTGATTCTCACAGGGCCTGCTCCCTCAAGGAACACAGTGTCATTATATAGGCCTTATTTATATATAAAACAACCAAAGAATTTTCATTCTTCTTAATAAGTATTTAAAGTACATTCTAGGTGTGCATTAGGAGTAAATGTTAATTTGTGATGCCCTTAAGTCTTTCAACCTGTAAGAAACAATTTCTGGGAATATAAAAATACTGAATTTTACATATTTCAGAGTCTTGAGAAACTTAGGGTGCAATATTTTCATGTATCAGCAAATAATTGTGTCATATAAGCTCATCTTGAAAGAGCATGTAAATAGCTTCCAAATTTTTATAAATGCTACATTACAGAGGGCAGAGTGTAGATATTTTAAGGTTTGATTGTCCACATTTTTTTATTAGAGTGCAAGGAGGAAAAGTAAGCACCAAAGTAAAATATGCTTTATTCGGGGGAAAAACAGTGTTTTCATGAAAAGAAAATAGGAAACATGTCATTTCTCCCTTTAGTGGCTTTTCTTCATTCAATTACCTGGCTTACAAAAAACTGTTAACTCAGTTCAATTATTGAACAAATCACTCTTAAACAAAATGTCAGGGTCCAACATTTGTCCATGGCCTAAAGCCTTTTAGCCGGCTGTGGTGGCTCATGCCTGTAATTCCAGCACTTTGGGAGGCCGAGGCAGGCGGATCACAAGGTCAGGAGTTTGACACCAGACTGACCAACATGGTGAAACCCATCTCTACTAAAAATACAAAAAAAATTACCCGGGCGTGGTAGCATGCACCTGTAATCCTAGCTACTCAGGAGGCTGAGGCAGGAGAACTGCTTGAACATAGGAGGCAGAGACTGCAGTGAGCCAAGATCGTACCACTCCAGCCTGGGTGACAGAGCAAGACTCGGTCTCAAAAAAAAAAACAAAAATAAAAAAACCTTTCAAAGAACACTAGTCATCCTAAGCTCCTTTCTTATTCTTCAGTAAGGCTTTAATTAAATATAAGCCTACTGACCTTTGCTTCACAATTTTAATTTTAATGAAAATTTCATTCTGAGTTTGAAGTGATGTTTCTTCAACGGTCTGACCCATTTGGGTGGTGGCATAGAATTGGACTGCTAACATATACATGGTTACAAAATTAGAGTAAAAACCAAAAGGTGAAAAAACTAGAAAACCCAATACTAGTTATTCTAGAAAAATAAAACTAAAGGATTGCTTGAAAAATTGTCTTTAGCAAGATAAAGCAGAGTGATTTATAGACAAGACCAGTGATCGTTTTTTTCCCCTGTTGTAGCACCTAGGATCTGTGATTAAGATGGCATTTGGGGTCTGAGAAGTCTCACTGATGACTGCTTCATCAATTTTTGCTGCTGTCTCGTTGACTGTGCATCCTCAATGGCATTACGTGCTCTCTGTAAAGTAAAATACTTATTTTGATTTGTAAAGACAAGTATAGGCTCATTTAATTGAAGGGAAAGGTATGAAAACAAGGGCTGAAGCTCTCCAAACAGGACCAATAGCTAAGGACCAAGGATAGAGTCCAGATATGTCAAATAAAGATAAGACCCTTGCACCCGACTGAGTCCACAGTATATTAAGTTTATATATCCATCCATAGTTATAATTGGGAGAGCTTTGGGAGAAATAATGGCATTCATTATAAGAGGCTTTTAAAAAGGTATTTCAGCTAAAAAAAAAAAAAAATAGAGGTGTGCTCTTTAAATTGTTTACCTCTGCTGTGGTGGTGTCCTTCAGGTAAACTTTTCGAACACAGCCTTGACTGGCACTGTCTTTTTTGTGGAACAGACCCTGTTCCTGTTTCAAAAGAAACAATGACAGAAAAGAAATTATTCTGAGGAAAAAAAAAATCCTAACTTTTAATTGTATACTTAAACGTCAACTCTATTTTAAAACAAGTAGACTAACCAAATACACATATTCAAGTAAGACATGAAATAAATCATCTTAGAATAAGGACAGTATTTCCATATGTGAGTTGTTAGAATTTATAAAATTGGATGAACATACATCTATCTGTATAAAATAATGGCTTTCTGCAGGCTATGATAAATAGCCTACAGAAACACCACTTGGTAACTCATCACATCTGACAAATCAAAAAAACACTTCCCTCATTTCTTTGGCTGATACATAAAATTTCTGTATAATGTAAAATACATTGAGTCAATTCTCACCATTGATGTGAAAGAAAAAGTGATAACTGAGGAAACTGTAAAATATATGCACAGTGACCTAGTCTTTCCTAGTTTGAAAACTGTATTTCATACACCAAGACATTCGTTAAATTTTGGCACTCTACAATGCAGTAATGCTGAAATACAAAATGGCAGGGTAACATGGTATTTCCTTTTATTTGTAAATTTCCATGAAAAGATAAGTAAACATAAATTAAAAGGTACCAGTACTCACATCTATAGCTATTAAATTTCACAGTAAATGTTCTTCTGGCTACTAAATTTCACAGTAAACGTTTTGTAGATAGTTTCACTAATAGAAATAACATTATTGTTTAGGGAAAACAAATACACTAAAGAAATTACCATATTTAGAATAACAATAGTTTTTTAAAGGCATGAAAATAATTTTATAATATATATAATGTAACAAACATATTTCAAAGAAAGTTAAGTACTTGAGTCTAAGAACTACGCAAAAGATGGAGTATCACTTTTACAAATTACTATGTAATTAAAATAAAAGTTCTTCTTTACAAAATGATGGGAGAAAAGACATAAAAGTATTATTACACACTTAAATTATATTAGCATTCCATAAATGCCAAATATTACAAACATGGGAATTTTGGATACATTTGTTTTTATCAAATCACTTAATAATCTTCTAAAAACCTAAAAAGAGAGAATCTTTCCAGAAATACCTAAGATTATAGCAACATGGGTGTCCATATGAAGTTAAAAAAAAACTCTCCTATTTACTAATGCTTAATTCTACGAAAAAGGAAATATCAGCATATCAGAATCTTAATTATTTGGGTGGGCAGACTGATATTTCACTCTATGCAATCAAGACTGCCAGAAAATAAAGTACAGTTATACAAATAAATTGATTACATCTTTCTTTATGTCTCAGCATATAGTAGTAATAACAACACTAATCCTTCAAACATTTTGTGCAGTTAACTGCAAAACAGTCTGAAAGCAATGAATTCTTAGCTCTAAAGGTATGACATGTTTTCTTACCTTAACTGAAATTTTTAGCACATTTTCACTGACACTAGGAGGAAATACAAAATCTTCAAATGGACATTGCCAGTCTACACACATAAGGCCCAGGATTTCAACTTCTTTTATACACAACACTCGCCTATTTTGCAAAAGAAAACAATAATGATGAAGACAGTTTATTCTCGCCAATATTTCACCCTGCTGGATGGCAGAGGTAGCACTTGCCTAGAAAATAATACAAACTGGCATTAAAAAAAAAAAAACCTGCTTCATTTTTTTTTAAAGTCTAGGTAACTGTCAAATAAAGAGCAAATACGACACCTACCAAGTAACAAAGTAGACTTTCAAATATTCCCCTTCTGTCAATCTTGCAGAATTCAGAAAAGTGTAACTTTTTTTTTCTTTTTCTTCTTTTTTTTTTTTTTTGGTTAACTGACCAAAAAAGCTGATAGGGAAATCATCTTTGGAACACATAAGAAACAGGCTATATTCTCATCTGGGGAGCAATAAAGGCAGAAGCCCCTGAAAATGTTTTACTTGGAAAATTATTAATTGCTCTTTACTGTCAGCCATTTATGCCTTCCAGTCAAGAATGAACGTGAAGGAAATGTCATAAACCTTAAATGTCAGCAAAGATTCACTTGAGGCCTACTAATAAAGATCAGATTTGAACACTTTAATGCTAATATACTTTATCACAGAGTATCTTATTTTATTCAATGGCAATTAAAAAAAATAACAGAACCCTTAAAGGGCATCCACATTGATTTCTCAGTGTGTGATTCATTTTGATTACTGATACAACTATACTTAAAATTAAGCTTCTATTACAGAAAGCAAAATTACAAAAGAAGAGAAGGACTATTAATTCAACAAATATTTAGGGTGCCAGAGAAACAAGGAAGATAATTCTGCTTGAGAGGTGCTCACTGGCTAGAGGAGAAACAAACATGTAAATAAATGCTACAGCACAATTAGACAAGGGCTGTAACAGAGTGTGCAGATTAGTCTTTTGGAGCAAGAGAGAGAGGAACAGATCGTATTGGTAAAGTAGGTGACATAGGAGTTGATTCTTGAAAGGAAGGAGTTCTCTATGTGGGTAAGGGAAATGACAGTCCAGACAAAAGGAGGAAACACACTGACATACAAAGGAGTACAAAAAACGAAAGACTTGTTTGAGGAATGTGGAGGTCTGCAGCTGGAATACCAGATAGATACCATGGTGAAGTGGTGAGAAAATGAGCTTAGCACCAGACCTTGAAGGGCTACTTTTTTTCCTTTTAAAACATTTTTCACTTTTAATGAAACAGGAAATGACATGATAATGTTGTTTCATTTTTAATGAAGAGGAAACAACATGATAATATTTATTATTTTAGATTCATGGTTCTGGTGGTAAACAGAAGGGAGGTGGCAAACAGAGTGGCAATAGACAATCAAGGTAAGAAGTTACGGCAATAGTTCAATCAGGAGACAATGAAAGCCTTAAGTATAGCAGTGGCTCTGAAAAGGGAGAAGAAAGGGCTAGATACGAGATGTTTAGAAGGTAAACATGAATGAACATGGTGACCAATGGAGGGTGGAGAACTGAAATAGATTCCTGGCATTATATTTCTCAGCAGAGGTGCTATTAAATTGTGGACTTGTATGGCATACTCTTGTGCACTGGACAAAGTTGAACATCCCTAGCTCCAGCCTAGTAAGTGGCAGTAGCGTCCTGCAATCACTGTGGCAATCTCCAACACCACCATGTTTCCAAATAGTCTCCACCGCCCACACTCCTGGCCCCAGTTGATAATCTGCTGATAGAGCTAAGGATGGCTGTTACAAATCCTCGTGCCAAACACAATTCACTATTCCAAATATCTTTAAACTCTTCTCTTTACCATCCCAATAATACCACTGTTTTCCTACCACCTAGAATGTCTCCTTCATTTTCTTCCTCTTGCACCATGTTTGCCTGGGTTCAAATCTTGGTCTTCCACTCACACACTCTCTCAGAATGGTCTCTCAGAGAGATCTCAACTCCAGATTTTTATCCAGACTCCATCTATCTATCTATCTATCTATCTACCCTCCCTTCCTCCTCCCTCCCTCCCTATCATGTATTCCCTTCTCCTCTACATCCACTCAGTCACCAAGACTTGTCTCGTAAGTCAAATCCTCATTCTTTAGGTCCTCCCCACTTCCTACTATGATAGCTGCCACGGTCTTTATGGTGGACAGAATTCTAAGACAGTCCCCAAGATTCCCCAACCCTGGTATATATCTCTGTACAGTCCCCTGGATTTTGAATATAATGGATTTCACTTCCAAGATTAGGTTTTGTTATAAGGCACAGGTGACTTTAAGCCAAAATTGTTTATGTAGGTGGGCCTGACCTAAGTTCATGGACTCTAAACCTGGGTAAAACACCAAGAAGTCAGAGATTCAAAGCATCCTTGCTGGGTCGGAATAAGGGTAGTTTCTAGGAGCTAAGAGCAGCCTGCTGGCTGACAGAGGTCAAAGAAACAGGGATCTTAGAATTCTGCCAACAATAGCAAATGAGCTTTGAAGTGGATTCTGTGGTAATTTGTTGTGCAGCAACAGAAAACTTATACAGTCTCTAACTGGTCTCCTTGCCTCCGGACTGATTCTCTTCCAGTATAACATCCAAACCGCCAAGGATCTTTTAAAACTACAAGCCTCATCATATTACTTGTTTACAAACCTTCTGTGGGATAGAAAAAAAGAGAGATTACTCACGTGTGTACTATTCTGTGTGAGAAGCTACAAGTGATATCAAACAAAAAAACAACGGACAGCCAGGTGTGATGGCTCATGCCTGTAATCCCAGCACTTTGGGAGACCAAGGCAGGAGGACTGCTTGAGCCTAGAGTTCAAGACCAGCCTGGGCAACATAGTGAGACTCCATCTCTACCAAAAATACAAAAGAATTAGCTGGTGCATGCCTGTGGTACCAAGTATGTGAGAGGCTGAGGTGGGAGAATCACCTGAGCCCAGAGAAGTCAAGAATGCAGTGAACCACGATCGAGCCACTGCATTCCAGACTGGGCAATGAAAATGAGAACTTGTTTCAAAAAAATAAAATAGCAGACTAGACCTTAAACAAAAACCAGTGATTCTCCATCACATTAATGATACAACCTAAACCCTTAAAATCTTATGAGCTGCTACCTATGACTCATCTCCCAACACTAACACCCTACATCCAGCCATTCCACACTGATCTTACTGGTCAAAGTACCATAGTGTTGTATGCCTCCGCTTGCCTCTAGTTTACCTATGCAAGAGCTACATACTCAAGACTCAGCTCAAGCACTCCCTCATCTATAAAAGCCTCCCTGACACTTTTCCCATGATACTGTGGTCCCCATCTTACTGTACCAACCGTTTTCCATATGTCCTCAGAGACTGTTCATCGCTTTTCTCAGCACCTATCATACTGTGATGTCACTGATAATCTGTAGTCCCCCACCCATTAAAATAGGGAAGAGACAGAGATGTAACTTTATCTCTGTGTCCCTGTATTTGTCATATGTTGATTTTTTTTTAATCTGCTCAATAATCAATTTCTCAATAAAGATTACTAAAATAAACTACAGCAGAGTTAGGACCAACTAGCGAAACTATAGTCTAAGAAATTTAGGTCATGAGAACTTGTGTTTTGTTTTTAAAAACTCATTAGAAAAAAAACATTAAGGGACTAAGTTTTGGGTGAATTTCAAAATTAAAAAAAGCTATATACTGAGAAACTCAATTAGTAATCATTAACATGTCAATAATACATTTGACAAAAAGGGCTAATGTCATTAATTTGCAAAATGTTCTTTAAATTCAGTAAGAAAAAGACTAACATACCAATGAAAAATGAGCAAAGAATATGAACAAGTAATTCACAAATTAGCAAATATAAATAGATGATGATATATTAAAAGGTTCATGCTCAACAGTAATCAAAGAAATGCTAATTAAAACAAAAAATTATTTTCTACCCATCAAGCTAGCAAAAAATAAGTTTAAATGATAAAACCTAGTCTCAGCAAAACACAGGAGAAAGAACACTTTCATATATTGTTGGGTGGTATGTAAAAAACTGATACAACCTTTCTGAAAAATGACTTGGTGATATACAGAAAGGAACTCAAAAATCTTCACAACTTTTAAATTAGCAATCCCACTTTTAAAATTTTATTCTAATAAAATAATAGAAAAAATATTTAGTTACAAATATATAACAATAAGATATTAGGGGAAAATGTCCAATAACAAGAGAGTATTTGAATAAATTATAGTATATCCACAAATACAAAATTATGCAGTCATTAAAAATCACATTGTCAAAGAATATTTAATGCTTTGGAAAGATGATCACATTATATTGAAAATGAAAAACTGACAAGACTAAAATGTAATAATGCATTTTTTTGTACATAGTTTTCATAAAATGTGCCAGCTAATGTGGTTATCTCTGGGTGCTGAGATTGCTTGTAAAGGATATTTTTAGGGGTTATCATATAATCTGTTATTCAAACCAGGATGTTTTTAAGAATGAAAGGAATAGCTATTGATAATTTCATAGGGACAAAACGTGCAAGCAAACCTACTGTGTCCTAGGCAAACCAGAATGTATGTATGGTTAGTTATTTTCATTTTCTTTCTTTTTTTTTTTGAGACAGAGTCTTGCTCTGGTGCCCAGGCTGGAGTGCAGTGGTGCAACCTTGGTTCACTACAACGTTCGCCTCCCAGGTTTAAGTGATTCTCCTGCGTCAGCCTCCCAGATAGCTGGGATTACAGGCATGCGCCACCAAGTCCAGCTAATTTTTTGCATTTTAGTAGAGATGAGGTTTCACCAGGTTGACCAGGCTGGTCTTGAACTCCCGACCTCAAGTGATCTCCCCGCCTCAGCCTCTCAAAGTGCTGGGATTACAGGCTTGAGCCACCACACCCAGCCTATTTTCATCTCCTTATTGTCAATACTAGGGTGACCAAACTGTGCTCTTCAAGTCAAATTCAGCCCAAGACCTGTTTTAATATATAAAATTTTACTGGAACACAGCTATGTCATTCTATATTGTTCATAGCTGTTTTCTTACTATAAGGGCAAAAATAAAAGGTTGAGAAACACAGTATGGCCCTTAAACCCTAAATTTTACTATCTGTCCCTTTAAAGAAAGTTTGTTGACTCCTGATCTATGTTATCTACAATGAATAGCCATAACTTTAGCAATAAAAATTATTTTGGATGTGGTGGTGCATGCATGTCTATAGTCCAGGCTACTCAGCAGGCTGAGGCTGGAGGATCACCTGAGTCCAGGAGTTTGAGTCCAGCCTGGCCATATCTTTAAAAAAGAAAATGTTATTTTTAAGAATACTAAATTTGGAAGAAATGCTACTGTTTTAATGTAATCATTAAAGGTCTAACTGATTACCATAATAACTACCTCAATCAAATAAATTCTTGTTAGAAAGAGTCTACTAAGGCCAGGTGCTGTTGCTCATGCCTGTAATCCTGGCACTTTGGGAGGCCAAGGTGGGCGGATCACTTGAGGCCAGGAGTTCAAGACTAGCCTGGCCAACATAACAAAACCCTGTCTCTAATAAAAATACAAAAATTAGCCGGGCATAGTGGTGCATGCCTGTAATCCCAGCTACTGGGGAGGCTGAGGCACAAGAATCACTTGAACCCAGGAGGTGGAGGTTGCAGTGAGCTGAGATCGCATCACTGGACTCCAGCCTGGGTGACAGAGTGAAACCCTGTCTCAAAAAAAAAAAAAAGGGGGGGGGGCGGAGAAAGAAAAGGAAAAAGAAAAGACAAGGAGAGGAGAGGAGAAGAAAGAAAACAAGAGAAGAGAAAAGAAAAGAGTACTAAGTAAGGTTAGCAAGGAAACCAACTCATAGTATTTACTGGTCAGGTATATTTTACTAATTACCTCCTAAACAACTCTATCAGTAACTAGATTTTAAATGATGATTATTTTTCAATGTACTTGAAGAAAAATCAAATATATAATGTATACAGTAATACTCCCATAGAATGGCTTAAATCAAATAAGTACTAAAGTAATACATATTACCAAAAAAATCCCAAATTGATTCTCATTGCCTAGTACTGAATTATATAAAAGCGATATAATTTTAAAATGAATTAACACATTGCAACAGCTAAATACAATATCTAAGAACAAATAAACATTGTTTTGGCTTAATCTATTGAAGACGACAAAATTATGGACATAAAAAATAAGTGATTACTTGTCAAAGTCATAAAATCTGCTTTTTAGATTGTTTTGTGAATATTTTTACCTCTTAACTAATGAGCAAATCGCATGACTGGAGAATCCTCTCTTACATGAGGATTCTTACATGACTGGTTAACCTCTTATCCTGTCATTCAGCTTTCCTTTCTTCCCATTCAAATAAATTTAAATGCAGTCATGAGGAATCTAATGCACATTTTGCCTACTGTAAGAACTCTGCCTTACTCTTATAAAGCTCATCACTAACAAAGTTCTGAAAATTATTAATCTATAATTGTCATTTTGGGATAAGTTTACTATCTAGGATAAATCCCAGGAAAATAAGCTTCGTAGTTTAGTCTAAGTTCTTGTAATTAGAAAAATTATCTACCACAACCAAATGCTTAGGAAAAGCTGAGATAAACATATAGAAGTAATGCCATCCTTTAAAAGTGGTATGCTAATCACCCAAAATAAAACTTAGTAAGAAAAGTGATTCATGAATTAATCCTCCATAACTGGACTTGTAATTCAAGAATAAGGGTATCACTATTACAGGTATAAAGCCTGTTCTAGATTCTCTCAGTAGTTGTGTAACTTGGGTAAGTCCCTAAGCCACACTGAGTCTCAGTTTCAGCATCTTTAAGATGAGGAGGTTGGAACAGAAAATCTCAAAGGACGTATTTAGATCTGTATTGTTGCAATTCTATGAAAATGAACATTTTGCCATTCACTTTGGAGAATTTCAAGTACAATTCTCCAAATCTTCTACCATTTTAGCCTTCAAAATTCTTGTGACCTATGCAACTAAGTAGTATTTGGAAAAATGTCACTGTAAGTCAGTACCTATTTGTAACCATAAGGATTGTCTTCTTGCTTCCAGGAATAGCACAGTGGTATCGGTAAGTCTCTCCTTCCAACTTTTTGATATGATTCTGAAAAGGAAACCAGGCTCTAGATTTGGGAAGTATATGCATTTCAGTAGTATTTACAATACTGTATATTACCTAATTATAATAATAGTGTTAGGAAAACATTTATTAAAAATAAAAGCACAATTCTACATACTGGTACATGAAGCTAGAAAAATATTCACAGCATGTTTGTAAGTTAACTTCCACTGCAGCCTTAAAAGAAAACCATGTATTAAATGCTTACCAAGTGGTCTTCTGGCAAAATATATTTTGTTCTGTAGTAACTTAGAAATATTAAAATATCTACCAGGAATTATCACACATTTTAATTAAGAAACATATGCTAATATAAAATAACTACATTAACATTACAGGGGCTTTGAAATAGGGGTCATTGGTAGGATGCTGGGGTGGGTCTCTGAACTACCTAACATAAAATAGAAAATTTTGAAAATGTGGTTCTAAAACTTTTTTCAGAACACAGTTCATATTTTTCGTCAGTTCTTTTTTTTTTTTTTTTTTAAATCATGGGGGGGGGGGTCTGTGATCTCTCTCAAAGATTAAGAACCACTGGTTTACATACAGTTATTAATAGATATTATACACATAATAAAATTCCAAGATAATTAATGTTTAATGCTTCGAACATTTGATCTCATAGGTTAAACATGCATGGAGAAGTATATTTATATATCAAATTATATTTCTTATAGAAAAGAAAATATGACAATATTAATATGAACAATTTCTAAGATTTCAAAATAGCTGGCACAATTTATTTCTAAAAACAAGTATCAGCATAAAGTAATACAAGTATAAGTAGTAGTACATTAAAACACATTTATTTTCCTTTTCAGCTATCTCAACAGTATTGTGACTTGAATTAGTCAAATATTAAAAACAAAATTTTTTTAATAATGAATGCTAATGAAATACTATTACTGACATTATATATAATGCATGGTTGAAAATAGATAATATATATGAAAATACAGAACATAAATATACTGAATAAATAAGACCTTAACATTTTATGACCAAGCATATAATGCCAATATTATTAAAAGGATAATATAATCAATATAACCACAGAGAAATCACACTTGGTATTATTTCAATGCTTAAATATACATTTTTTAAAGTTGCTTGGTACCTAGTCATTCCTTGACAATTGCAAAAAGCCATGAATAAGGAAGAGGAATCCACAAAGAACTGGGATCTCATCTTCAGAATGAGTCTCAGAGAGGACTGCAGATTTCACAGCAATACTTACTTGTTTCACAATTCACTTGTGCGAATTAGCTAAAATCTTTTAACATTTATGCCTTAATTTTTTCACAGAGAAAATGGGAAATGAATTTAATAATGTAATGCATTTATCATCAGCTTGAAATTTAAATATGTTAAAATATTTAGATGTGAAATGCAAGTACAAGAAATACTACCCACTTTCTATCTTGTATGCATTTTCGTTACTTATTAGGCTATTGTGCTTCAAACCATTGAGAGCTTTTAAAATATAATTTATCACCACAATACACTTTAGAAAACTTGTTCTCAGCACTACTAAAAACCCACTACACTCTGAGATTCAGATTAAGACATTCAGTTACTAATGGCAGCAGGAGACCAAATTAGTTGATAAAATATTCACGTCCCCTTCCCAAAAATGCAACTTGAGGAATTTAACAATACTTTGCAAAACCCCTTTACCCAGTAATTCAATTTTTTCAAGTAAATTCTACAGAAATATGAAAAAGCAAACAAGATATAAAAAACCAAAATGTATAATGATGTTTATTACAGCACTATTACTGTTAGTAAAATAATAAACAAATTTAATGTCATGTATTAAGAGGAGTTAAAAACACAATGTAATGTTACCTCAATAGATGGTAATACAAGAATTAAAAATGTTAATGACGCATTTCTAAGAACATGGAAAAATACAACTAAAACTAAAAAGCAAGAAATGTGGTTTTAAATGTTGTATGATCATAAGTATGTGAACCAAAATGAGTATTAAATGACTATACATACATACATATAATGTACCTATATATATGTGTATGTATGTATGGTGTGTGTATATATATGTATGTGTGTATATGTGTATATATGTATGGTGTGTATATATGTGTATATATGTATGTATATGTGTATATATGTGTATGTATGTATACATCTGTGTATATGTGTACGTGCATGTGTATATGTGTGTATATATGTATATGTGTGTATGTGTGTATATATGTGTGTATGTGTATATATATGTGTGTGTGTGTATGTATGTGTGTGTGTGTATATGTATGTGTGTATATAGGTGTGTGTGTATAAATATGTATGAAGATTAGAGGATAAGTAGAATACTACATCTCATGAAAACATATGATTTAGTAACTCTCAAAGCTACGTATTGAAGAATACAGAGTACTACTTAGGAGAAAAAGGAAAACGAGGATCAAAAGATCTCCAAATAAATTATTTAGAATTTGGCCATATTACGAAGGGCTAAAAGGATATAATTTTATACTCTAATGTTCTTTAATGTTTCCATGTTTTGTTATACTTGGTCCCTTAAGGACAGAAGGCTTCTTTTGTATCCAGTACAGACTAAATAATCAACAAATATTTTTACCCAACTGACTGATCACAGCAAGATGGGCAAAGAATGAAATAGCCTAAATATCTCAATTATCCATGCCCACACTTGACATTCATGGCAAAAACTACCAAGTCCTCTCATTAGTGTATAATCATTCTATTTCTTCCAGTAATTATAACAATGCATTAAAGTTTTAAAAGTTGTCTGATATCTTAATTAAAACTAAGAAATCAGACAAGATTATACGTTTAGAAAAATAATTAAAAGTTTCTTGAAGCTTTGTGCTTCTTGACAGAATTATAAAAAGATATCACAAGGAAAAAATTAATAAAGAGCTAAACAAAACAAGAAAAAATCTTAAGTTACAGGAGTTCTCAAAAGTAAGTCTCATTAAAATAGCAATACAACCAGTAAAATTAAAAATTGTTACTTTTAGAATCTCAGGAAGGGTAACTATTGCAGATGATTTAAGTCAGCATCTTGAATTAGTTATTTGTGCTTGACTCTCCCAGAAAACTGCATGTGGTGACATTTTTGCCATCGCTAAATTAGGCAAAAGAAAGGTTTGTCAGCTACTTTTAACATTTACATGTTTTGTTATACTTGGTCCCTTAAGGACAGAAGTAATTTCCTTTGTATTTCTAGCACAGGCTGGTTTTTGGATGTCAGTCTTTCTTCTTTAAAGTGCTTATTTTAAACATAAAACATTCAATTTATTATTTTGATAACTGCAATCCTTAAAATACATAATCCAACTGAACAATTATATGTTAATAGTTTCATTCTCTTCAAATACACAACACACTAAATCTGTTTATACTTTGGCTTCGTTTCTGAGGTGAAACATGAAAGTTGCTAGATAAGACACTGTTAAATTAAACATTTCCACCATTTATTACAAAGAAAGAAATTGAAACATAACTTATGTTGAGAACTAAGAGGGTACTAATTTCAAAAATAATGATTTATAATTATTTTTTCTCTCATTAAGACAATAAAACCTCTCTAAGGATTTAAAAGCAAAAGGTTGGTTTTTGAAAATAAAGAAATCTATGTATTCAAGTGCCACATAGCAATCTGCATAATTACATATTCAGCTTCTATTTACATTAATTAAAACTAATAATTATGAAATAAGTATAACCAACAAGGAGATTCAATATTTGAAAAGCAGAAATGCTAAAGGCTGAAAATGTATATAACATAATAGAAAATGACTATCATTTATTTAGCAACAGTAACAAGGGGTTAAACAGGAAAAAGAGGGATGAGGAAACATCCTCAAAATTCATGTGCCAACTATTATTTGAGGTCTAAGGGCAGGCTCAGAGCAACTGACAATTCAATTATTAAAGCAGATGCTCCAGTTAATAGCCCTGTAACTTAAGTAAATTTAGAGTCATTTGTGAAACAGAAAGCTACGTAATTCCATCATCACGACTCACAAACATAAACATATTCACTAAATTGGACATAATAATTGTCCTGTTTTTCAATTTTACCTGAAATGTACATGAACACCATAAGATAAACTTTTTGAAATGATAATAACAATATCTGTTTCTGAGCTCAATATAGTCTTTCATCTATTAAATGGAGAAGAGAGTTGATTCTCTGCATCCTTTAATATTTTATACTAATCTCTTATTTCAGTACAGTATTACCAGGGATACCACAAGTTTTTATTTGTAGTCAAGCCACTACTATGAAAAGTTCAGATGGAGGTGAGAGTTTTAAAGAAAATTTCATTAAAATTGACAATGGAATTCAGACACAGTCAATTAATACCACAGTTTGTTTTGATTTTTAAGGATGAAATCAAGTAGTAGTTTAGGAAACATTTATTCCTGTATTTCCAGTTCTTGCTGTGCAGGCAGAAAAACAAAGAAAATAAAGTTAGAAGCATGCAGAAAGATAGATAAAATGTAATCATATACAATAAAAACCAAAGGAAGAACAATTAAGAGGCATTTTATTTTAAAGTCAAGGCAGAAAAATATTAATAAATTTCTTTTGGGGGAAAGCCTGTCATGGGAGAATAGCAATTTATATATGTATATATTATCGAAATATAATAAAGTTAAAACTAAAATAAAAGTCAAAAAGCTCTTAAATTTTCTTCAAGGTTTAACAAGATCATAATTATATATAATCTTTTATTCTCTCATCTAGTTCTATTTACTGAAATCAATCTAGATTTACAAAGCAGTGCAAATAAATTAATTTGGTTTGGAGAAATGAAGCAAAGAAGTTCCAATAATTAGCTACAAAGCAGGAAACCAAAATTAACAATATTAACTAAATGAGCTATCGCAGAAATAGTGACATAACCTATGAGTTAACATTATCTTTTCTGCGCACGACAAAAGCTTTGCTCCTATGTAGAAAAAAAAACACCTGTATTTTCCATTTAACACATGCTAAAATGAAAAACAAATAATCAAATTCTACTCTACAAACTATGTATAACACTTAAAGAAGTTCGTGAATCAGGAACTTTAAGAACCACCCATGAAATCCTGGGCCTAGAAATCATTAAAATTCCATTTCACTCGTGACCATGAAGAACAGAATTTACCTCAAGTAAGTCCGAGCCCTCAGATTCCTGTCTGTCATATGGACGAATGATGCCATCTTCGTGGATCAGGCGAGGAGGACGGAGACTAGATACCTCCTCAGTTGATTCTGCTGCCCTGAATAAGGCATCAGAGTAAGTGTAAGAAATTATGTGAGAGTAATTCAAAATAATGTGTGTGTTGATTAAATATATAAATATTTCACAAAAAACAATCAGTAATTTTAAATAACTTTCCCCAAATAACGCAAAAGTATCAAAACCAAGTCTATCTGACTCCAAGTCCCCCAACCTTTTCTAAAATAAAAAGAAATATCAAAATAATAAAAGCAGGGCCTAGCTCATCGACTCTTTGTATCCTTGGTGTCTAGCACAGTGCTTGGCACATGGTAGGTAATAAACATTTGTTGAATAAAGGGGAAATTCAGCCACAAAATATGTCTTGTCTTTTCTTTTTTTTTTTTTGAGACAAAGTCTCACTCTGTCGCCCAGGCTGGAGTGCAGTGGCACAATCTCAGCTCAGCTCACTGCAACCTCTGCCTCCTGGGTTCAAGCGATTCTCATGCCTCAGCCTCCCGAGTAGCTAGGATTACAGGCGCCCACCACCACGCCCAGCTAATTTTTGTATTTTCAGTAGAGACGGGGTTTCACCATGTTCACAAAAAATGTCTTTTCATATTCCTTTCTGGTGGCACTCTATGTTTAAAGCTACCACAGCTTTCAATGAGACTTTAAGATCCTTAGAAGCACTCAAATAATCTAATCTATTTATGTATTCCTTGTAATAATTAGCACACAGACACATACCTTGCACACAGTATGTACTCAATTACCTCTGAATGCCTTGGAAAGTACTACTGGCCATATCTATGATTCCACCAGTTGGACGAGCCACGGCACCCACAAGCCCTTTTCCAATTCCTTTAAAGAATCCAGCAGCTCCTTCCTTTTTGGCACCTTCAGAAAACCAATGACAATGAATGGATAAAGATATTTTTAAATGAGCAAGTTTGAACTCAACCAAAACCTGGGTCAGACACTGAACTGTTTTACTCAGGAAGTTACAAAAATGTGGCTTTCTAAAGAAGTTAAATGTAATCCTAATGTGATAAAATAGTGGTTCTCAAAGTGTGTTAGAAATGCACATTCTTGGGCCCCACCCCAGACCTAGTGAATCAGAAACTCTGGGGGTGGGGCCAGCATTTATGTTTTAATAAGCACTCCAGGTGATCCTGAAACATGTTCAAGTTTGAGAACTACTGATCTAGGAGTCTCATCAGTACCTGTAACTTGCAGGTGTAAGAAGGAACCAGAAAACGTTCTCTTTTTTAATGCTGACCATCAGATTTTTCAAGGAGTGTGCTTTTAAAAATATATATAACAACTTTATTGAAATACAGTTCATATACCATAAAATTTACCACTTAAAATGTACACATTAAATTTTAGGATAAATTAGCTTTTAGTATGTTCTGACTTGCACAACAATCACCACAATCCATTTTTAAAAATGTTTATCATTTTAAAAAGAAACCCCCTTTCCATTAGCAATCATTCCCTATTTCCCCCAACCTCTCCCCACCAAATCCTACCCAGTGTACCTCCATTCCTCCCTGCCCCTCCCCACCTCCAGACTAGGTAACCACCTAGAGATTCTTTCAATCCCTATGGATTTACCTATTCTGGACATTTCAGACAAATGGAATTATGTAACATGTGGTGTATTGTGACTTTTGTTTCAAGGTTGATCCATTTTGTAACAAGTACCAGTACATGATTCCTTTTTATGACTACTATTCTAATGTATGGAAATATCATCTTTTGTTTATTCATGCATCAGGTGATGGACATTTGGGTTGTTTCCATCTTTCGGTTATTCTGAATAATGGTGCTATGAACATTTGTGCAGTTTGAACACCTGTTTTCAATTCTTCTGGGTGTAAACCTAGGAGTAGAATTGCTGGGACACATGGTGACTCTGTGTTTAACTTTTTGAAGCACTGACAGACTATTTTCCTCCAAAATGACTGCATTATTTTACAGTCCCACTGGTAGTGTATGAGGGTTCCAATTTCTCCGCATCCTCTTAACACTTGATTCTAGCCATTTCAGTAGGTGTGAAATGGTATCTCATTATAGTTTTGACTCGCATTTCCCTATTGACTAACGATGTTTAATGTCCTTTTATGTGTTTATTGGCCATCTGTATATCTTCTCTGGAGAAATGTCTATTCATATCTTTTGCTCATTTAAAATTGTGTTGTCTTTTTATTATTGATTTTTAATAGTTCTCTATATGTTCTAGATATGTCTTTTATCACGTATATGACTTGCAAAAATTTTCTTCCATTCCGTGGGCTGTCTTTTCCCTTTCTTCATGGTTGTCCTTTGAAGCACAAAAATTTTAAATGTGGATGAAGTTCAATTTATGTATTTGATGAGGTCCAATTTACGCATCTTTTCTAGCAAAGTTTGGCCTAATCCAAAGTCATGAAGATTTACTCCTATATTTTCCTCTGAGTTTAACAGTTCTGCTCTTACATTTAGGTATTTAATCCATTGTGAACTCATTTTTTATATATGGTACAGGTAGGGGTCCAATTTTGTTCTTTTGCTCATAGATATGAAGTTGTCCCAGCAAATCTGTTGAAGACGGTTCTTTCCTATTGAATTATCTTGACTTCCTTGTCGAAGATCAGTTAACCATAAGTAAGAGTCTATTTCTGGATCTTCGATTGTATCCCACTGTTCTATATGTCTATCCTCATGTTAGTACTACACTGTCTTAGTTACTGTAGCTTTACAGTAAGTTTTGAATTTGGGAAGTAGAAGTCCTCCAACCTTGTTCTTTTTCAAGACTTTTTTGGCTATTTTGGATCCTCGGAATTGCCATATAAATTTTGGACTTGGCTTGTCAATTTCTGCAAAGAAACAAACTGGGATTTTGATAGGGATTGCACTGAATAAGCAATGTGCTTTTTAAATGGGATAAAAACAGCAATAGCAAAAATGAGTAAATTGCTACTGAGGGCCCAAACAAATCTAGTTTATCTCTGGCCCTGCTAAAAATATCATTCAAAGTCTAAAGCATGATCTACTACTTAACCTCTCTACTTTCTGAGGAAAATACGTTCATTGAGCAACTTAAGGCTACGAATATAAAATTCAGTCAGTAATTTTCTCAATCAAGTATCAGCAGCAATAACATCTATTATGTTTACTAAGTTATCAAGTCTTCAGACTTTGTAAAGGAAGGAAATATTTTCAACGTACCTTCCACAGGTTTTGTTATTATTCCAGTCACTCCACCAACAACTCCCTGAAAGAGAAATCAATCATATAGTCTGGACTGAATGGAAGGTGTTTCATTTTAAACCAACCACTAGAGGTCTCTACAGACATACTGGAAATAACAACAACAACAAAAATTGAAGACTTAACTTGATAATGTAAACAACATACACATGTAAGTTAGCACTATGATTTTTCAAATAATATATCACAGCAAATCTTAAATGATTTATTCCTAGCAGGAATAAAATTTTATAAAAGAAATATGAGTAAAGCAGATAAAAGGATTTTGAATCTGGCTATGATCCCAATCAGCTATGTAACCACGGGCAGTTGATGAAATCTCTTTAAGTCTCAGTTTCCACATCAGCAAAATGAGTGAGCCGAGCCAAATAATATTTATGATCTAATTATAAATTTTAAGGAGATTACATTGTAACTCAGTGGAAGTGTAGAAAACTGAAAATAAAGGGCCCTCCCAAGGATAGCTAATAACCTGGCAAACAAAGTGCCTTAGTGACTATAACACCCAACATTACAAATTACTATCAAAAAACACAGCAGTATCCTGAAATCATTTCCAAAATTAAAACATGAATATTCTAATACATTCTTAATCATTGTGAAGTAATGGTAGTAAAACTACCTGTATATTCTATAAACACACAGAAAGGGAACTGATGGATACACACTTAAATTGGAAACAGATGAGAGGTGATTAAAGAGTATTCTAGCCTTACTCATAATGTTTTATTTACTTATCAACAGAATAACTTTTAAGTTCTTATAATTATTTACAAGAATATTCATACATCACCTATATAATTAAGCAGTATAATTTTAAACGTATTAAAAAGTAATGAAAGGCAGTTCCTGGTTTATCAACAATTAACTTTCACACATCCCTTCCACAGAAACAGTCAATCGCTGATGACCTGAAGAGCTCCTTCTCTCTCTAGTTTCCATCGGTACCGCGTATCTCTGCTTCTCACTTCCTCACCTTCTACACCAGTGCTAACTTATCATCATTACAGTTTTACGAAATCTGGCAATTCAGGGGATAGATCTGGTGGTGACAATGGGGAAGGGGAGCAAAAAGGAAACTGGAAAGTCCATAATTTATCATTATTTCTATTCTGACAGGCCTAAACTCATAAGTAGCATTCTAAGTTTCACACAACCAGCTAGAAAAAAAATTTTTTTTTTTAGTTGCAGATTTCTTAGATTCAGCAGAGAACTTACTCGCAGAAAGCCCTTTCCTCCTCTGGCCAGGCTGTCTCCAAAATCTTTGGGCTGTCGACTCAACTCTTCTCTTCTTTTTTGCTGATATTCCTTGTCCATTGTAATTGCTGCCAAACCTTTCCCAACAGAACCAGTGATTCGAGATACAACTCCTGCTGCACCACCTATCAAAGACAAGGGATTAATATCTAAAATATACAAGGAACTCAAACAACAGCAAGAAAACAAATAAACTTATTTTAAAATAGGCAAACAATCTGAATAAATATTTCTCAAAAGGAGACATACAAATGGCCAACAAGTATATGAAAAAATGTTCAAGATCAAAAATCATCAGGAAAGTGCAAATCAAAACCACAGTAAGATATTATCTCACCCCAGTTAGAATGGTTATTAGAAAAAAGACAAAAAAAAAAAAAAATCACAAACGCTGTCAAAGAAGTGAAGAAAAGGGAATGCTTATACCCTGAGAGTGGGAATATAACTTAATACAGCTATTAATGGAAAACAGTATGGAGGCTCCTCAAAAAATGAAAACTAGAACTACCATATGATCCAGCAATCCAACTACTGGGTATATATCCAAAAGAAAAGAAATCAGTATATCAAGAGATGTCTGCACTCCCATGTTTACTGCAGCACTAGTCACAATAGCTGAGATATACAATCAATCTAAGTGTCTATCAATGGATGAATGGCTAAAGAAAATGTGACACACACACACACACACACACACACAATGGACTACTACCTAGGCATTTTAAAAAAATGAAATCCTTTCATTCACAGCAACTTGGATGAGCCTGGAGGACATTATGTTAAGTGAAATAAGTCTGGCACAGAAAAACAAATACTGCATGTTCTCATTTACATCTGAGAGCTAAAGAAGTTGAACTCAGAGAATTAGAAAGTAGAACTGTGGTTATTAAAGGCCGAGATGGGTAGGGGGAGAAGAGGATAGGGAAAGATTGGTTAATGGACACAACATTACAACCAGATAGGAGAATAAGTTCTAATGTGCTATAGCACTGTAGGGTGACTACAGTTAACAACAACTTATTGTATGTCTTCAAATAGCTAGAAGAGAGGGTTTGAACGTTCCCAACACAAAGAAATGGTAACTGTTCAAGGTGATAAATATGCTAATTGCCAGATTTGATCACTACCTAGTGTATACATGTATCAAAATATCACTCTATACCCCATAAATATATACAATCATGTGTCAATTAAAAATAAAATTTAAAAAATTTTAAGGCTCAGAGAAGTTACATTGTTTATATAAACAGCATTATCATAATATACAGCATGCAATTGGTTTAAACTAATAGGTGCTTAAAATTCTGTCTCATACAAAAAATGCAGAAATTAACTTTTCCCATCTAACAAGAAAAGGAATAAAATTAAAGTACATTTATTCAACACTACAAAGACATTAAAAAACCAGCAGTCCACTGTTAACTTATTTTCCATTTAAAAACAAGGAAACATGTCTTTTAAAAGGGATTATTAAGAAAGTGATCCCTCCTTTATTAAATAAAAGCATTTGTTTTTCACAACAACATATTTCATAACAATATAATAAAAAATATATACATATACACAAATATGTGATACACACCTACTGTGTGTCCAAAGAGACTTCTCACTCCAATCACTAACCCCTCTGCAAATTCTTCAGGGCCTTGAACAGCACCCTGGCAAAAAAAAAAAAAAAAATTCCAAAAAATTTTGTTATTTAAAATTTAAATAAGTTTAAGACTTTTAATTTAATAGTTCAGGGTTTGCCTGAAGAATCCAAATCTGTAAAAATCTATAAACACTGTGATGAATCAATTTTCACCTCTACCCAAATATGGATAGAATATCTATTGTATTTCAACCTACATGATCTTAGCAAATTCTTTAAGTCAAAAATTGGATAGGTATAAATCACTGGCTTCAATTGCAATTTGAAGTTGGCCTCCCAGAACTAAGTTTCATCAGATTGCTAAAACAAGCTGCAACGATAACAAGAGTAGGAGAGTCCACAGATTTTTTTTACTGTCTTATTCTCCCATTTATTTTCTCTGCTTTATTCTTCTAAAACCCTCATACACTGGGCTGGCTGCTAGACCCTTTAAATGGAGGGGAATAGGTTAGATGAAAGCTGGAATATGAAACAAACTTTGCTTTCAGTTCCCTATTAGTCCCTTCCGCAATGGTGGAACAGTTTTGAAAGTCTTAATCTACCCAGCATTCTACATATTCTTACAAACTACATTAAATCCTGGCAAATGTGGGCAGTGCTCATTAAATTCTAAACAATCATCCAGTGCTATCTCATGTACCTTTAAATAAAAATATTAAATTGATATACTTTTGTGATTTGAACATTATTCAATTCCCAGATACAATTACAATGCAAATTACTATTTGTTATTAAAAAAGAGAACATCCATTTTTCTATACCTATCCTTAAAATAAGTAAGAGGTCAATACCTGGAAGGGTTCATAGAATAAAGCTTCAACTCCTTCAGACAGACCTCTAATTAATCCAAATGGGTTTCCAAGTACATCTAACCCCAATACAAGGACATACATCTGTTTCAAGAACTAAAAAAGAAAAAAAAATTAAATTAAGTCCTTCATAACTGTTTTAAGAAACATCACAATAAAATAGAAAAAAAAGAGATTTACTGATAAAATTAAGTTTGTGTTAAAAGAAAGCTGTAGGGAATAACCACCACCACATCCACTAATTGATCTTTTACTCTGTGCCAGGCACTATGCTAATACTTTACAAAGAGCTTTTAAATTAAACAGAACTGGTTTGACACACAGGCTGCCACGTAGCAGTTATGTGACCTTCTGCAAGTTATTTAGTATCTAACAGCCTGTCTTCTAATCTATAAAATGGAAGGGTAGGCTGGGTGTGGTGGCTGATGCCTGTAATCCCAACACTTTGGAAGGCTGAGATGAGAGGATCACTTGAGGCCAGGAGTTAATGACCAGCCTGGGCAACACAGTGACACCCTGTCTCTGTAAAAACTTAAAAATTTTTAAAAAGGGAAGTTACACTGTCCTTGCATGGGTGAGTATGCATATTAAATGAATACATAATTCAGTAATTGTTAGTTGTTTTTATTATTACTTTACCATCCTTATTATTAATAAATTAGATGGAAAATAATTAATAACCAAAACAAAAAATAAGGGAAAACATATCCTAATTTTAACACGTAACTTTCATAATGTCTGTATATGTCATAGGAGAAAGAACATTCCAGCAGTGGAAGGAAAGGAAATGTCACCCTGCAGTTCCATGGTATAGCAATTGTACCAAAGTGACCTGCAACAACTACTGACTGTCTCTGTGCATACATACTTGAACCACAGAGTAACTGAGGCACAGGGAGGAAGCAGGCTTAGAATTCTGCTTGCAATTCACTAGATTATATTCAGAAACTGTAATCACTGAAGAAATCAAGTGTAATGACTATAAAGTCACTATTCTTTCCCAAAGTGGTAAAATTGCAAAGTCAAAAAAGGAACTGGAGGAAAATTTTCAAAAGGTGTATAAAGAGGGGTAGAACTAAAGAAATAGAAATCAATCATTGAAGAAAACCACTAAATAAGGAGATTTCAAACTGAGGTAAATTATATAAACATTACTGCATACTATACAGTCACATGAAAATGTTTTGATATTTTATGAAGTATATTCCTTATGAAATACTGTGATAGGAAATTACCTGTTCACTGTAATGCCTAACAACACTCCACATAAGCTGATCTCTCTTGTAAAATTGGTATTGAATTTCATAATAAGCAAGCCTGGGAGGAGAAAAAGGAAAGATTCAAAGATACTTATATAAAAAAAAAAGGGACTTAAAATTTGAATGACAGCTAATGCTAATCATAGCCTATTCTTTCACAATCGACTTTGTATATTTACCACATAACAATTTATGATTGTCTTAATAATGGTTACCAAATTATTATAAAAACAGTGCACAAGTTTTTCATATATGCATAAAGAGTGAGGAGATTCTTTAAAAGTCAACCATCGTCCCACCGCATAGTGGATTTTAAAGGTTTATTTTCTTATTTCCCACTTTGAATTCTTTCTTTTCTTTTATATGCAAAGATAAAATGTTTAAAACATTTTGTAAGCCCTGTTTACACTCAAAATTGTGGAGAAGTATTTCTCTATGTTATTTAAAACTCTACATAAACATTTTAAACAGAAGCATATCATGTTACCATGTGGCAGTGTCATAACAAGCAATTCTTCCACTGTCAGACATTTCCAATTTTTGGTAAAATAATTAATGATGCCATGTGTATGTTGAATATAACTATTTGGTTGAACTTCAAGATTAGATTACTTTTTGGAAAGAATTTCCAAAAAGAGAATTACTGAGTGAAAAGCAACAAAACATTTAAGGCTCCTAACAAATGTAGTTTTCCACTTACACCAACAGTATTTAAAAAGTGCCTATTTCTTAGAACCACCCCTGACTAGTATTAAATAGGATTTTAAAATAGAATCGCTCATATTTTAAAATCTTTGATAAGTTGCTTTAATTTGCATGTATTATTTGATAAATAATAACATCATCATTGTGTTTTCCCTTTTGCTAATTATCTCCTATTGTTCTCTGGCCACTATACCATTAGAATCTAGGTTTTTCTTATCAATGTTTAATATTAACATAATAGTCCTTTCTCTGTCATTATATTTTCCCAGTCTTTTGTTTTTAATTATTTTCATTGATTTTGTTGAAAAGTATTTGATTTTTATGTGGTTAAATATATCTTTTATTTTCTATTGAAATATTTTCCACTGCTTTTAAACTTAGAAAGGCATCCTCTATTCAGAGATGTCTTTTTTTTTTTTTGTCTTTTCAGTTTAGGTTTTATATTTTATCATTCGTTTTCTCTGAAATTTAGTAGTGTACATGTAAGGTAAAAATGATCTACAGGGATTTTTTTTTCACCCAGATAATTACTTGTTCCAATGCCATTGTTGAATTGCAATTCAGTAACAATTTATTTAATGTATACATATCTAGCATTACATATCTCTGAATATAACATGTTTTAAAAATGTTAAATTTACAATGTATGACTTAAAAATTCAATTATTATTCTATATCCACATATTATCTAGACATGAGTAATCAAAGAAAACAAGACTCTTCACCTTATCATTATGAATACAATAAGCATTCCTAAAGAGTATAATCACAAATGGACCAAATTCTCCAACTGTTAAGTAGTAAAGTTATCCTTTTCCTAAGCTAACATTGCACAAGTGGAGAGAATTAATCTCCAGAAACATGACCTTGGTACACCTGCTTTCCAATGTACTCTAACAGAAGTCTTACTTGAATATAAGGTCATCCACATCAGTCAGAGTAGCACCTATGCTTTTCAACAGCAAGTTGACAGACTGAACTGCAAACATTTCCTGTTTTTCTTTGTCTGATCCTTCACCTCCGGAACCCAAAGACAAACTCAAATGCAACTAAAAGAAAAATAATGTTCAATAAATGAAAGCTAAAAGTGAAAATTTTACATATTTAGTATCCAGGTAGTCCAGAAACAAACCAAAAAAAATCTTTCGATTAGAGTCCTAGTGAAAGCTATTATTTGATACTATACATTACAGCAGAATCACTTACACTTGATTCTCTTTGCTTTTTGAAAAAATACAAATTAGTCTGATCCAAAAATAGAGTTCTAATTTTTGCAATGTATATAAATGCCATTGTATTCATATGAAGGAGACCAACACACTTTACAAAAATGTCATAATCATTTTAAGAAGAAAAACATGTCAACTGGCACACAAGTAATCTGCCAGTCAAAATAATAGATAATAACGATAACATGACAATTAAGGTAAGTTAGCAAGTTGTTAAGTTTTTAAAAGTATAATAAGGTTTTCAGTTTCCACAGACCCTCCAACTTAGTATTTAAACATGAGATTTCAGATCCTCATTTAGCTGCTACTTCGTACTGAACCATTAGTGTAACAGTGCAAGAAGATACAGGCAAAAGGTAATTCAACATGTGTAAAGTAGATGAATTTCCTTTCTCGTTTTGTCATTTCCTAGCCATATTAACTAACTAATATAGAGCTCAAGTAAAGTGGACTTGGGGCAAGGCCAGGAAAGCCTGCGGTTGTTTTTTTCTTTCATGTGACCTTCTGCCCACATGAAGAGTCTGGGGGTGCTGGGATCCAGGAAAGGTAACCACAGGTAAACACTGATCCAGCCTTTCCCTAGGGCATCGTTACTATGGGCTATGAAAATAATTGTTGTTCATAATCTTTACCATTAGACTTCATGGCTCAGTTGCCACTGTGCCTAAGAACACAAATAGGTAAATTATCAATCATTAATATCCCTCTAGAATACAATATCCATGAAGCTATTTTATACCTCCACAGCAACTTTCATAATAAGCATTCAGTAAATATTTGTTTAAGGTGTGGTTCAATCCCACAAATAACTGATTTTCACTTAAAAGTGAAAAAGAAATGGTATATTACCTATCACATAAAACATTATCAATTTTAAACCTGACACTATCAATGTCTGGTATCACCAAACTGATATACCAATTTAAAATAATAATTTCATTTTAGAAGTCCATTCATTTAGCTGAAGAACTGGTAAATGCAATTGAAAGTAATGTGCTGTAAACAGTTTTTGAGAATGTAAAGGATCATCAATATTTTAAAGAGTTACTTAATTATAAATCTGGCCCATTACACAAGTTTAGAGCATTATGGTTGATAGCATTTGTGAATTTACTAAGCAGTCACCTTCTCCTATAAAAGCTAAAAAGAACAACAAAAGGGAAAAGAGAAATGAGTTCATAAAGTACAAAATCAGGCAAATGAAAGGTATCCAATTTTCCACTCCCTTAGTTACAATCAAATTTTGGAAGGGGGGGAAACACCACATCAACAGTATAGTACCTACTTCAGCGTTTTCGCATTCTGGTTACGGCACCCATTACAGCTCTCTGTTTAGACAGTGATAGTAGTTACAAAGTGCAACCAAAACATTAAATGTTGGCAAGCACTTCTACGCTTAATTAAGAAATGCTTTTGTCAGCTTCTTCTTTGAATAAAGGGGTTATTAATTCAAGACTGGAAACATGCTCTGGTGGTTTCTCTGTGGGAATTATGGCTGTACATGTGTTACAGAGAATTGTCTTAATTATTTTGATTAATCAAATAAAATTCCCACCAAATACATGATGCAACAAATTAAAACCTACGTTGGTCCACAGACCCTTTAAAAAGTTCTACAATAGTTTCACTAAATTTTCAAATTAATAATTACAACAAACCTTCACAGGAGAAATATGGAAATGTTCAAAGAAACTAAGAATTGACATATCAGTCATTGAAGTCTCCATTAATTCTGCATTTAGAGCATCAATATCTGGTTGGATTAACTTTGTCTGAAAAAAATAAAATCAAGAATTTCTATTTTAATTATTTTCTCTATTATAGTTAGTTCAAAAAAGGCTGATTCAAATTTTTTTAATTTTATATTTTTCCCAAGAAATGAAAATTTTTACCCGTTTTCTTTCAGCTTCAGGGTCTGTTGTTGGGGTAAACAGTACAATAACAGCTCCTAGAAACCCCTGATCAATTTTTAAGGCCATTTCCTGAATGAGGACCATAAAATACCTAAGGAAAAAAAAATTTAAGATGGAAAAGGATTTCTACCAAATCTTTTAATTTTCGATGTTAAAACTTTGATTTTAGTGAAAAGTCACAGTTATATCTTGTTCCTTCATCTCCTAAAACTTATGTTAATAAGATCAAGGTCTTCTTAGATTGAGACCTTCTCACTGGAGTGAAAGCTTCACTCAGGGCAATATTGCTGCATTAACACTTAGCACTTACAGTCCCAAATGCTACATTCGTCATGTCACAGATGAAACAAATACAACTAGATCATGTAGCATGTATGATCCAATTTTTAAAGTTCACAGTGATTACATTAAAGAACACAGCTCACAAATACGTATCATTTAGATTTCACTTACTATTTTATATTCTAATTGGAGTTATAAAGGGAAGAAGATACTTGAAGAAATTCTACACTTTAAAATATGTAGCGACTACTACTAAAATAAGTTGAAGCATAAAAGATTACTTGACCAAAAGTGAATTAATAGGTTCAGTTGGAAAATACTTTTTACATGAAAGTCACTTTCAAAAAGAGTGAGATTTATTTTCAAAGTAGATTCTCATTTTAAATTCCTTTAGAGCAACAGCAGGAATCTTTACTTACTTGAACTGTAAGACTTTACTGTACTCATTAAATCTTGTGATGACACTCACATCAATGAAAGGCTTGGGCTCTAAGAGGAAGAAGTAACACATGAAAAAAAAATAATGCTTTATACTAGGTCAAACTGATGCCTATTTAACTTTTACAAATAAGTTATATCTATGTCACAACTTATTTCTTTTTACCTGAATCTAAAGCAATAGATTTTGGAGGGGCAACAGGATGAAATACAACAGGGAACATTGCACCTGGCAACTGATTATCAACCTGAAAGAAAAGAAAATCAACTTACCAAGATTTCAAATAATTTAAACTTTTAGTTTCAAAGATAACGTTATAGAAGAGGCCACTACCTTCATCGTAATTGTCTGCGTGTATATGTGGTGTAATTAGAAGTTTCATTTTAAACCTGTAAAAGTTATATACTTCAGCAAGGGTAAGGCTTTAAATAAAGGACTATATAAATACTCTCATGATTGTATTAACAGTGTGCAATATGTACATCATTAATGAAAATACTTGTATCTATGGATCCCGCAAGATTTCAATTCTCTATGGTGTAAATAAAACATAAGTGGAAACTGAATATGAAATTAAGGAATAAGGTAAAAAGAAAAAGAATTAAAGTAGGCTAAACAGTACTTAACAGCTAAAAGGAAGGAAGGAAGGAAGGGAGGGATGCTGGGAGGGAGCAAGCAAGCATCCAAAAGGAACCTCCAGCAAAGCTCTGCTCTCTGCCCTGAAGAATGACAAAGGAAAATCTTATATGGGGGTCCCATGACAAATTCAAAGGAACATTTAAAAATAACAATCCCAGTGCAAGAAAACCCTTTTGCAGGCTAACTGCTCAAAATTAGTCTTAACAGTCACGAAGTGTATAAGTAAGATGTTGAATAAACAGGATATGTGGAAGAAGGGGAAAAAACATACAAAGAAAAGATACCAATTACAACAATGTAAACTATAAAGTTGTAAAAAAAAAATTTCATTCCCAAGATTCCCAAAGTGATGATAACCACTTATTTGAGGATGACAACGTTACCTGAAGCCAGTACAATCTGGCCCTTAAACTTCTCTGGTGAGAAGACTGCTTAAATTCAATCTGAATTCCTGATAAAAAGTCTCGTTTAATAGGGCAACGAATAGGGAGGCGCATTTCCATTGGATCTTTATCAAAATTGACCTGGAAAAAAAGCACATGGTTTTGTGATGAGCTGATATTAGCACAGTAGCTATTCCATTTTAAATATCTGTTTATTGATCAAATTGAAAAAATCTTTATCTTTGTGTCTCACCAACAGATCTATCTTAAGGTGATCTACAGTTGAGGTCTCTGAAGCAAAAGCACCACTTTTCTACCAAAGTTATTAGAAAAACAAGACAACAATTGTGAAACTTTTCAAATACAGAAACTATAGTTTAAAAAACATGCTTTATGTAAAAGAAAACTTCTTCAAATAATGAATAGTTCCAGATAATTCTTTTTTTTTTCTTCTTGAAACAGGGTCTTGCTGTCACAAGTGCAGTGGCAAAATCACAGCTCACTGCAGCCTCAACCTCCTGGCCTCAAGTGATCCTCCCGCCTCAGTCTCCCAAGCAGCTGAGACTACAGATGTGACACCATGCCCAGCTAATTTTAATTTTTATTATCTTTTTTGTGTAGAGACAAGGTCTCACTATGTTGCCCAGGCAAGTCTCAAACTCCTGGCCTCAAGCGATCCTCCTGCCTCAGCCTCCTAAAGTACTGGGATTACAGGTGTGAGCCACTGTGCCTGGCCCCAAGATAATTCTAAACAAACTCTGTTTTGCAATCAATAATTGATAGCTTAGTCATGTTTGACACTAATTACATAGTTTTTTTAAATCATTTAAGTATGGCCAAAATTGATGGGGGTGGTGGGGAATGTAACTGGTGACAGTGCTATCCAAACCATCAGACAACAAAGACAAAGAGTAACCAAACTGCATGATTAAACTAGAGCAAGCTGGAAATTGCAGTCAAGCTTCTTCAGACTTCCTGGAGCATAGGTGACTTTTAGTTTTAACTGTGTAAGGGCCCAGGTGGAGTGCATCTTTATTTGTGAATGCCTACTCATGTCCAACAATCACTCACATTTATTGAATTTACTTGAGCAGGTTTTTGTAGGTTTTTCCTGAATGAAATATGTAATTTTACACAGTCTTTATTTAGCAATATGTATTAGTGTCATTCAAAATATTTTAAAAATTTCAATGAAGCAATCTTAACTTCTCCCTAATCTTTCTGAAAACAAGTTCCTTAAGACTATCTGATTTGTTAATAGAATTATAAAAATATAAAAATGCAATAAAATTATTAAAACACCGATTTAAATCCTGTTTCATAGTATATGATTAAATAACAATATGTTTTAATTAAAAATATACTTATGTGTATCAGTCACGCCAATCCTATTAAGAAATAAAAGTTTATCTACTAATAAATTCATTTTTGTACACGTCTTTACCTGGGCATTACAATTTTACTTACTACCACCACCAGGAAAATACACATATAAAAATAAAAAAAAAAAGAATTTTGGTATACCTCAAAATTATTATCTAGCTTAATCCAGCCATGATCTCTTGATATTTGATGTTTCTGATAGGATTGTTCCAGTAAGATTATCTGCTTTTGACTAAATGGCTTCCATTTCCGTTTTGGTTTCATCTCCCAAACAACACCAGAACTGAGTAATTCACACAAAAAAATTAAATTAGCAATATGTATTTAGATCTGTGGAACTTCATGCAATTCCAGATTATTGTAACTATTATTTTCCTATGAAAATTACATTAGTATAAGAAACTTCTTAAAGTAACGAACTATACCTGTGTTGTAAGAGTACAAAAATAAAAGAGGCAGGCAAGAAAATAACTTTTTCTATCAATGTTGACATCAATCAATTAAGGGACTGGCAAACTTTTTCTGCAGAGGGCCATATATTAAATAGTCAATATTTTAGGTTTTCTGGACTGAGACAAAATTCAAGTTATTAGATAGGCAACTTAGATACAAAAGAGAGATATTTAATTGATTTAAATAAATTTTTAATTGATGAAATTTAGAATATAAAATAATTAAGAGCAATTCTTAAAAACAAGTCTATTAATGAAAAAATAAACTTCTTTTGTGAAAGTAACATGTCACTTAGTGTTATTTATTACCAAAATCTATCGCAAATGTTCATCTATTAATGGTAATCTGTAATGAGCATCTTTAAAAATACCATTTCACACAGGTGCTGCCAAATACTGACATTGATCAATGAGAATTTATTATTTTACTAGAGCATATATATCACTTGGAAGGCATTTATAAAATTCTATTAAATTATTCTCTTGATATTTGCCTTTTAGTATATTAATACATTACAGGTCAATCACTTCCAATTCAAAGTTAGGTAGAAGCTCCTCAATTGCACAAACGAATTGTGAAATGAGGAAATTTCCTTACACCTGCATTGAAGTCAGAAAAAATGTTGCTGGAACTGGAGTTGCCGGCCATAAAATATATCCTCTCCAAATATATGTGGAAGTGGAGATTTTGCTTCATGTTTTAACTTTGGACAGCACAGGAAGTACATGGAATATCCTGATATTACTTGAGATTCAAACATTAGTGGTCTTCAAAATTGACTATACTGTAGTATAAATTTTTCATATAAGCACTGTCTTCCAATTTTAGCTTGAAATTCATTTAAAAAATCATCAGTTCTGCAATTATGCGACAAAAACTAATTTCCAAAGCCACTATTATTGGTGTTTAGCTACTAAGTGGTTGATGTGTTTTGTTCAAAAACATTTTAATGTTGGCCCAGAATTCAAAGAGTATAATAAAGTTACTGCTAACCATCAAAACTGCTATGTGGTAACAAGTCAGAAACATTCAGATTCTAGTTCTGGCAAAAATTCACAGAACTGATGATAGTTTAAATCACAAGACTTAACAATGAAGTTTGCCACTATCATTCAAAAACAAGAGTATGGACTTTGAATGTTATTCTTTTAGGCGAATGAAATGCGGATTATCTTCCTTATTTAAAAGCATTATTTTACTATGTTATGAAACCATAGGCCGTGTGTTGGAATAATACAATATATGTTTATCAATATAGTTTCCAAACTAAGCACTTACCGTAGAATATTTTAAAATCACAGGAAAGCTAGAATAAATAGAAAAATTAGAAATTTAAGGCAAAAATATAGTCACCTGTCAGAATGTCTCACAAATATAAAAATAATAATGAGGCTGCAAGCAAAGTAAGTTTCTGAATGATTTATTTGTTAGCCAAGCCGTGAAAGTTTTAAGCTCCACTCAATGGGTGAGTTAATTGAATTATGTCTCGATTGCAGCAGTCAAAGGAATGTATCTGGAGAAAATGAGCTTGTTTAAGGCCATTAGCTCTTCAGTGTGAAACAGTTGTTTAAAGAGGTCTGAAGAATGTCAAGGCTGCAGGTGGCTCAAGCCCTGCCTGTAATCCCAGCAGCACATCTTTAGAGGCCGAGACGGGAAGTGATCACGAGGTCAGGAGATCGAGAATTATCCCTGCCACACAGAAACCCCGCCTCTACTAAAAATACAAAAATAGTCACAGTGTGTATGGGCTTCAGAAACCCCAGCTATAGGGAGGCTGAGGCAGAGAACATGAACCCGGGAGGCGGAGCTTGCAGTAGTCGAGATCCTGCAAATACTGCACTTAGCCTGGGCGAAGAAAAAGCAGACTCCCTCTCAAAAAGAATTGAAGACATTACAACAACATCACACAGAATAACAAATAAAAACAAAAACAGGTATTATGTTTCCCTTGGTTTCTGATGAGTCAACAGGATGTTACCAATACTGGTTCTGCCAGGCATTTGAGAAGTCAGCACTGAGTTTGAAGGCGACTAAAGGATTAACTTATAAATAGTTTGCCTAGAATAACCAGTGAAAGAGAATATTTTCAAACGTTTATTTAAAACATTAATTCAATATAACCCTTAAAGATAGATATGCCAAACTGATTATGGAAAATATGTGGAACAGAAAAGACTTAGTTGGACAAATCCATGTTGGGTAAAATAAGTAAAAGCAATAAAGCCTATTATTATTTAGAGCAATTTTAGCTGCCGTGAAACGACATTACAATTCAATTAACTCACCATTGAAAAAGACTTAAAAACTTTCCTGGCTTGGTTAACAACAAGTCATTCAGAAACTTATTTTGTTTGCAGCCCCATGCTACTATTGTTTCTTTTTATATTTGTGAAGACATTCTGTGTAAAGACGACACAGAGCCTGCCCTTGTACCTTTCTAATTTTTCCACATTGTTTTCCCTGTGATTTGAAATGCAAGGCCACGGCAGTGCTTAGTTTGGAAAAACTATATTTCAACATATACATATTCTGTATTGCTCAGCATTAAAGCTGTAGTTTCATAACATAGTAAAATAATGTTTTTAAATAAGAAAAGATGGGGAACCAATACTTCATACTACGCCTCTCAAAAGAATAACATTCAAAAAGTCCTCATTTTCTCTTGTTTTGATATGATGGATATATATCAGTATCAAAAAGCCTGCGGCAGAAACAATTATGCATGAACTCAAACACGCTGTGATCTGTAATGCACTGAGTAGCAATGTCAAAGCAGCCATGTAAAAGAACAGAAATCACTGTGTCCCAACAAAACATTATTTATGGGAAATAAACTGAATTGCACAATTTTCATGTTACTTTCTTTTAATTTTTTTCAACCATTTACAAATGTAAAACAAATTATTCTTAAGTCAAAAGCTGTACAAAAACAGGCACTGGACTAGATTTGGTTCACAGGCCAAACTTTGCTGGCACCTGAATTAGAGAATACTAAAATCTATAATATTTTACTTTACATAGCTTGTTTACACTGTCAATGGTAGTGTTAACAATGTTCTAACTATAAAATGTATTTAGAGGATACCAGTCAGTGAAGGCACTGAATAAAATATCTACTGTAGACAATATAAATCCAACATTATTCACGATAAAAACTCTGAGACAGCTTAAAGGGGAACTTCCTCAACTTGATAAAGAGCACCTACAAAAAACTTATAGCTAACATCATAGGGAGAAACCAGATGCTTTCCCACCAAGATTAGGAACAAGGTAAGTATGTCCACTCTCAATTATTCCCACCTCAACGTAGTACTGAAGTCCAAGAAGTGGTAAGACAAGAAAGTAAATTTGGGAGTGAAGAAATCAAGTGCCTATGTTCACATTTGACATGACTGTCTAAACAGAAAATCCCAAAGAATCAACCCAAAAACTCTGGTAACGAATAAGAAATTATAACAACATTGCAAAAATATAAGGTTAATATACAAGTCAACTGCTTTCTTACATGCCAGCAATAAACAATTAAAATTTAAAATAAAAACAGAATACCATTTACATTAGCACCAAAGAAACAAACTACGTATAAACACAATCTAATACAAAGTGTATGTGATCTAAATGAGGAAACTACCAAAGTCTTTCAACAAATTATGTTGGAACACCCGGACAGCCACATGCAATAAAGCAAATCTAGACACAGAGCTTTCATCTTTCATAAAAAATAACTCAAACTGGATTAGACTTAAATATAAGTTTGAGATCAGCCTAGACAACATGGCGAAATTCCATCTCCACAAAGAAATAAAAAATATCAGCCTGGCATGGTGGCACGTGCCTGTAGTCCCAGCTACTCAGGAGGCTGAGGTGGGAGGATTGCTTGAGCCTAGCTGGCAGAGGTTGCAGTGAGCGGTGATTACAACACTGCATTCCAGCCTGGGCAACAGAGTGATACTCTGTCTCAAAAATAAATAAATACATACATACATAAAAATAAATAAATATAAAACACAAAATTATAAAACTCCTAGAAGATAATAGGAGGAAATCTAGGTAACTTTGGGTATAGTGAAGACTTCTTACATACAACACCAAAAGTGCAATCCATGAAGGAAAATAATTGATAAGTCTGATGTAAAATATAAAACTTCTGCTGTTAAAAACAGTTAAGAGCCGGGCACGGTGGCTCAAGCCTGTAATCCCAGCACTTTGGGAGGCCAAGACGGGCGGATCACGAGGTCAGGAGATCGAGACCATCCTGGCTAACATGGTGAAACCCCGTCTCTACTAAAAAATACAAAAAACTAGCGGGGCGAGGTGGCGGGCGCCTGTAGTCCCAGCTACTCGGGAGGCTGAGGCAGGAGAATGGCGTGAACCCGGGAGGCGGAGCTTGCAGTGAGCTGAGATCCGGCCACTGCACTCCAGCCTGGGCGACAGAGCGAGACTCCGTCTCAAAAAAAATAAATAAAAAATAAAAAAATAAAAACAGTTAAGAGAATAAAGAGATAAGCCACAGACTGGGAAAAAGTATTTGCAAAACACATATCTGATAGAAGACTAGTATCCAAAATAAACAAAGAACTCTTAAAGCTCAACATTAAGAAAATAACCTAATTTAAAAATGGACAAAAGATTTGAACAGGTGGCTCAGGAAAGAAGATATATAGATGGCAAATAAGCATATGAACAGATCCTCAACATCATGTCTCATCAGAAAACTGCAAAGTAAAGCAATGACATACTACTACATCCTTATTAAAATAGCGAAAATCCAAAACACTGACAATACCAAATTTTGGCAAGGATGTGGAGCCACAGGAACTCTCATTTATTGCTGGGGGGGAATGCAAAATGATGCAGCCACTTTGTAAGATAATTCGGTATTTCTTACAAAACTAAACATACTTTTATCATATGATCCAGCAATCACATTCCTTGGCACTTACTCCAAAGAGGAGAAAAACATATGTCTACACAAAAACTTGCACATGAATGTTTATAACAGCTTTATTCATAATTTCCAAAATGTGGAAGCAACCAAGACCTCCTTCAATAGTTGAATGGATAAACAAACTGGAGTAATAGTCCATTCAAACAATGGACTATTTAATAAAAAGAAATGAGCTGTCAAGCCATGAAAAGAAACAAAGGAACCTTAAAAGCATACTGCCAAGTGAAAGAAGTTAATCTGAATATGTTAGATACTGTTTGATTCCAACCAAATGAAATTCCGAAAAAAGAAAAACTTTGGAGACAATAAAAAGATCAGCGGTTTCCAAAGGTTTAGAAGAGGAATGGAGGGATTAACAGGAGGAAGCTGAGAGACTTTTAGGGCAGTGAAACTATCTTATATAATACTGTAATGGTGAATACAGCTTATTATGCATTTGTCAGAACTCATAGAATGTACAACACAAAGAGTAATACTTAACGTTAGATACAGAAGTTAGATAATAATGAAGTTAGATAATAATGTAGTATCAGTATTAGCTCATCAATAGTAACAAATGTACCACACTACTGCAAGATGTTAGTAACAAGAGAAAGAAGAGTGTGGGTATATGAAAACTCTTTATTTTACACAGTTTTTCTCTAGACATAAGGCTGCTCAAAAAAAAGTCTGTTTTTTAAAATTATGTAACTGGTGTTTTTCCTTTGGAAATCTAGATTTCACTGAATGTGTACCATGTCATAAAAAAGGTACTGAAGTTATTTTAGATAAATTTTTAAATGTTCTTATAAAGGTAAACCTGACAAACTAGGACAGCATATACAATATTAAAGTAAAAAGTTTTATCAAAGAACAAAACAGAAAACTGGACCTATATAACTAAAAATGATTACCATGTTTAGTTTAAAAATATCATATAATACTGAAATATATAACAAAGAATGCATTGCCTATATATATAAATATATTAACATTATATTAATAGTATGTATGATACCATTTATGATCATTAGTTTGTCAGGTGTTGTGCAAAGTTCATTACATAGATTATCTATTTAATTTTCTCCTTAATTTGCTTTTCTTTCCCCAAACATGTGCTTATTGACAGATCCCATCGTGATTATATTTGGTATCACGTCAACCATTCCACCCATCAGCCTCCAAAAAAGAATAAGCCTTTTACCAAATTAAGTGTGATTTTTAAAATCAACTAAATATTCTAATATTTTTCTTACACAGGTTTAAATAGAACCACAGAAAATAACTGGTCCCGTAACTATTACAAAATTCTAAATGGCCACCCATTAAAGATTATGTACTCATATCAAATAATGCCTCCTCTCTGAACCTTTTTTTCAATTTGTTTCTGTTTCCCCTGACTCTTGACAGTTTCTCCAACCTCTACTGCACAAACTAGTCACTTATACCTCTGTATTTCCATTGCACACGTACATCCTTCTTCGTACATCCTTTCCTTTTCTATTTTTGCAACTCATTACACACACACACACACACACACACACACACACACACACACACGGACAACAAGGAAAGAAACAAACCACTTTTTTCCCCACCAACTGACAATGAGTATTGTGAAGACAAAGACAGCATCTCAGTCATCTTTGTATCCTCGGGGCTTTTCAACGAACAGTTCAAAGAATTATTCAGTAAGTTTTACTGAATAAATATACAGCATACCAAAGTCAAACCAGGTATCTTTTTACTTTCCTCAAATTGGCTATTATGAACTCAATGCCTTTTAAAGGTTTAGGATGTCTTATTTTCCTTCTTGCATACCTGGTTATCCCAATATATGAAACTTCCTGTTTGCTTTCATTGTTAACCAGTGAAAGCCCAAGACTGTGGAGAGACAAGTTTATTTCATAATCAGCCTGTTCCATTTCTTCTGCCTGTAGTGCTTTGGAAACCAAGGCAACATCATCGGTGAAAAGCAAAACTCTCTGGCGCCCATCTAGAAATGATACCCAGTGTATCTGGATGTTTGCATCATATGGAAACTGTCCACATTCATCCTGGGAAAAAGAAAGACTTTTCATTAAACCTGCACATAGTAACTTTTTATTATATAAAATTGAACTATAATAACTGAGAAAGATTGAAGAAGTTTAAGAAGCACTACTAAAATTGAAAAATTCTAACCATCAAAATGACATAAATTAAGTTATAATCTATTTCAAAATATACTCACAAATTATTTTCAAAAACGAAGACTAATAGTACGTAGTTTTTTAATACCTTAGTTTGAATAACCAATTGAGTGCTGACAGGGCACAGAGCAGGATTTTCAAGAGGATACTCTGGTGGCACCAATGCAATAAGATGATTATTTGTCTCCAAGCTGGAGAACAGAATGGTTCAGAAGTTTTATCAGAAATGTAACCTTAGGCCAGGTGTGGTGGCTCACGCCTATAATCCCAGCAATTTGGGAGGCTGAAGCGGGTGGATCACCTGAGGTCAGGAGTTCGAGACCAGCCTGGCCAACATGGTGAAACCCCGTCTCTACTAAAAATACAAAAATTAGCCAGGCATGGTCGCGGGCGCTTGCAATGCCAGCTACTCAGGAGGCTGAGGCAGGAGAACTGCTTGAACCCAGGAGGCAGAGGTTACAGTAAGCTGAGATAGCGTCACTGCACTCCAGCCTGGGCGACAGGAGCGACACTATATCTCAAAAAAAAAAAAAAGAAATGTAACCTCGGACAAAACCAGCCTAGCTTATTTTTATGTTTTCGTGATCTATAACATAGGAAATATTTATGTGAATCACACTGGCGAAGCACTTAAAATGTATGTAGCACTTAAAAATATAAGGCTTTATTTGGTCAGTGTTTTCAGAGGTTAAAATAATAAATTCTACTTTATTCTAGGTTTAATGAAAATAGAACAGTTCATTTCAATAAGCAGTACAAGTACCTACTATGTACTTTCCATCCCATGCTTTCCAGGGGAGAAAACAAAAAACAAAAACAACTGAAGTTACCAAGAGCATAAGAACAGTTGAGCGTCACTAACGTTCAAAATTTACTAATACTTTCAAGGTATATTATATGATCAAAGAAGCCTGCCTAGTTTTTTTATTCTAACAAGAGATCAAATTTTCAAACATACCTATTAAGAAGGTGAATTCTGTATCTGTAAACTACAAAATGTGCTATGTATCTTAGTTCACAGTTATTCTTCCAATATTATTTGACTCTTGTTTTTCATCTATTTCTTATGTTAAAAATTAAATGAAGTACAATAAAATATCCCCAGGTGATTGTGTTTCAGTTAATTTCTAGCATTTTAAGTTTTACATGTTGATGCAATACTATTCATTGCATGAAGGTTTATGGCTATCACTCCTTCTTTGTCATATTATCATTATCTATTTAATAATTTTGCTTTGAAATGGTCAGAAATTAAAATCAACAGAGGGTGATACCTCCAAAATGGAAAAGTAGAAGCAATGTGGCTTCACTCTTTATCACAGAAAACCAAACATAAACTTCTAGTGCCAAGATTATCACCAGCAATATCCCAGAACTTGAACCTGAGGCCGACACAATTCCTGGAGCCACAGAGAAGAGAAAAGCTCCACGCAGATGGTAAGAGAAATGAATTTCTCTACCTACAATGCCTCTCCCCAAATCTGCTTGGCACTGCATGCAGGAAATTCCTCTTCGGCTCACCATTTCTACACTGGATAAAGTGAGATCAAAGCAGAAAGCCAGCTTCCCCACATCTTGGGTTTTCTTGCAGGAAAACCACTCCTGACTCAGCCCATGGGAAGCATCACAAGTGCCTTAGGAAGAAAAACCCCCAATGGAGGCTACAGGCAAAGATGGGAAGCAGGATTAAAAACTCCAGCCCAAGAATTTCTGCTCTTTATTTCAGCCAAAGGAGACGCCTATTCAGAGTGGCTGTTCAGCAGCACAACATTGTGGGAGGCACAGTCCATAAATCTTCTGAGGAGGAACCACTGGGCAGCCTTCCTACATAGCTGGGATATCCCCTTTGAGATGCAACCCCCTCCCCACCACTGGGGACAGTACTGCCAAATGTTTCTGAGAACTGAAGCAAACCAGGACTTATGCCACCATCTAGTGCTAATAACAGGAAGCAGTAATCTAGGATAAAGGAGACCCACAGGCAACTGCAACCGACCTCTAAGCAAACATACTCTAGAAAGACCAAAACAAGCCAGAGAACAAACACTGGAATAAATAAACAATCCTTCAGTGTAAAGCCATAGACACGTATCCACAAAAAGAAACAGCAAGCAGGGAACCATGGCCTCCCCAAATAGACAAAGCAAAGTGCCAGTGACAAACTCTGATAAGACAGCCACGTGTGAGTTCTCAGATCAAGAATTCAAAGTAGCAATTCCAGGAAAGTCAGCAACTTCCAAGACAACACAGAAAAACAATTAAGAAATTTATCAGAGAAACTGAAACAGATTGAAATAATAAAATTAAACAGAAATGTTGGAATGACTAAACAAATTTGCTGAACTGAAAAATGTATTACAGGCTCTCAACAGCAGACTGGGTCAAGTAGAGGAAAGAATCAGTTAGCTCTAAGACAGGCTCTTGGAAAATACACAGAGTAGAAAACAGAATAAAAATGAGCAAAGAATGCCTGCAAAATATAGAGAATAACCTCAAAAGAGCAAATCTAAGAGTCGACAGGTGAGAAAGAGCAAGGGGTAGAAAGTTAATTAAAGAATTTATAAGAGAAAATTTTCCCTATTGGAGAAAGAAAGAAATATACAGGTAAAGGTCATAGATCACCAAACAGATTCAATCCAAATAAGACTACCCTAAGGCATATAATAATCAAACTCTAAAAAGCCTGTGACAAAGAGAGGACCCTAAAAGTGACAAAAGAAAAGAAGCAAATAACATATAAAGAAGCTGCAATTTGTCTGGCAACTGACCTCTCAGGAAACCATGCCCTGCAGGAGGCACTGGGACAACATATTCAAAGTGTTGAAGGGGAAGAAAAACCCTGCAAATGAAGAATATTGTATCCAAAAAAGCTATGTTTCAAACATGACAGAGAGATAAAGTTTTTACCAGACAAACAGAAGCTGAAGGAATTCATTACCTCTAGACCCATCTTACTAAAAATGATAAAAAGAGTTCTTCAATATGAAAGAAAATGATGTTAAAATGAAAAAAAAATTGGAGGCATAAAACTCACTGATAAAACTAAGTACACGGACAAATTCAGAATAATCTAACACCATAATTGTGGTGTATAATCCACTCATATATCTAGTATGAAGACTAAAAGACAAATCTATCAAAAATAATAATAATTACAGCAACCTCTTAATATAAAAAAGGTATAAATTGAGACAACAGAATGTCAAGATGTATGGGGATGGACTTAAAAGTGTAGCGTTTTTAGTTTTTCCTTTTTGGTTTCCTTGTTTTCCTTTCTGATCAAAGTCAAGTTGTCATTTGTTTAAAATAATGTATTGTGTCTATAAGATGTTTTTTGTAAGCCTCATAGTAACCACAAAGCAAAAACCTATAATAAATACACAAAAAATACAAAGCAATTAACTAAAAACATACTGTCAGAGAAAAACCACTTAACCGTTAAGGAAGACAGTAAGAAAAGAAGAAAGAAAGAGGGGCATTATAAAAGAATCAGAAAGGCTGGGCGCAGTGGCTCATGCCTGTAATCCTAGCACCTTGGGAGGCTGAGGTGGATGGATTGCCTGAGGTGAGGGGTTTGAGACCAGTCTGGCCAACATGGTGAAACCCCGTCTCTACTAAAAATTCAAAAAAATTAGCCAGGTGTGGTGGTGTGCACCTGTAATCCCAGCTACTAGGGAAGACTGAGGCAGGGGAATTGCTTGAACCAAGGAGGTGGAGGTTGCAGTGAGCTGAGATCGCACCACTGCACTCCAGCCTGGGCAACAGAGCGAGACTCCGTCTCAAAACAAAAAACAAACAAACAGAAAACAGAAATCCTATAACGAAATGGCAGTAGTACATCCTTAGTTATCAATAATAACAATGAATGTAAATAGACTAAATTCTTCAATTAATAGAAATGGAGTGGCTGGGTAAATAAAAAAAATAGGGCACAACTATATGTTGTCTACCAGAAACACACTTCACCTATAAAGACACACATAAGGTGAAAGTGAAGGGATAGGAAAAGATATTCCACACAAATGGAAACCAAGAAAAAAAGAGTAGGAGTAGCTATACTTACATCAGATAAAAAAGATTTCAAGGCTAAGATTGTAAAAAGAGACAAAGTCACTATATAATGATAAAGAGGTCAATTCAGCAAGAGGACATAACAGTTGTAAATATATGTACCCAACATCAGGGCAGTCAAACGTATAAAGAAAATAACAACAGATCTAAAGGAAGAGATACAATATTAATAGGGGACTTCAACACCCCACTCTCAGTAATAGAGAGATCATCCAGACAGAAAATCAACAAAGAAACACTGGAGTTAAACTACACTTTAGACCAAATGGACCTAACAGACATATACAGAACATTTTATCCAACTGCTGCAGAATATACATTCTTCTCATCAGCACACGGACCATATGGTAGGCCACAAAACAAGTCTCAAAAAATTCAAAAAAGTTGAAATTATATCAAGTATCTTTTCTGTCCATAATGGAATAAAACTGGAAATCAATAATAAGAGGAAGTTGTAAAGTATAAAAACACATAGAAATTAAATAATATATTCCTGAAAAATAAGTCAATTAAGAAATTAAGAAGGAAATATAAAATTTTCTTAAAACAAATGAAAATGGAAACACAATATATCAAAATCTATAGGATACAGCAAAAGCAGCATTAAGAGGGAAGTTTACAGCAATAAATGCCTATATCAAAAAATAGAAAGATTTCAAATAAACAGCCTATCAATATACCTTAAGAATCTAGAAAAGAATAAACCAAAACCAAAATTAGTAGAAGGAAAAAATAATAAAGATCAGAGCAGAAATAAATAATATTGAGACTAAAAAACACAAAAGATCAAAGAAACAAAAAGTTTTTTGAAAAGATAAAATGGACAAACTTTTAGTTAGACTACAAAAAAAGAGAAAACCTCAAATAAATAAAATCAGGCATGAATAAGGAGACATAACAATTGATACCAAAGAAATACAAAAGGATCATTGGAGACTATTTTGAACAACTATCTGCCAACAAATTGGAAAACAGAAGACAGAGATAAATTTCTGGACACATACAGTCTACTAATAATGAACCCTGAAGAAACAGAAAACCTAACTGGAAGACATCATGTTAAGTGAAATAAGCCAGGAACAGAAAGTTAAACACTGCATGTTCTCATTCATATGTGGTAGCTAAAAAACAGTTGGTCTCCTGGAAGTAAAAATTAGAACAGCAGATACTAGAGGCTGGGAAGCATAGGGAGAAGTGGGGATAGGGAAAGATTTCTTAAATGATACAAAATTACAGCAAGATAGGAGGAATCAGTTTTAGTGTTCTACAGCATTGTAGGATGACTATAGTTAACAATATTATTATATAGTTTCATATAGCTAGTAGAAAAATGATGCTGAATGTTCCCAACACAAAGAAATGATAAATGTTTGAGATATGAATATGTTAACTACCCTGATCTAATCACTATATATTACAGATATAGCACAACATCATTACGTACCCCATAAGTATGTACAATTATTATGTGTCAATTTTTTAAAATTATTTTAAAAGAAACACAAAGCCTGAGCAGACCAATAACAAGCAACAAGATCAAAGCAATAATAAAAAGTCTTCCCTCAAAGAAAAGCCAAGACCTGATGGCTTCACTGCTGAATTCTGCCAAACACTTAAAAAAATGAACCAATAACCATTCTACTCAAACTCTTCAAAAAAAAAAAAAAAAAAACTGAAGAGCAGGGAATACTTTTAAACTGATTTTACAAGGCCAGCGTTAACCTATTACTAAAACCAGACAAAGATATAACAATAACTACAATCTTCAACAAAATACTAGCAAACAGAATGCAATAACACATTAAAAAGATCCATCACATTCTTCTCATCTCCCGAGTGCAAGTCTGCAGCAGGCTCCCTGGTTGTCCGAATCACTGACCTCTCTTCCCAGCTATATTTCCAAAATGTCGCTTTCTAACAAGCTGACGCTGGACAAGATGGATGTTAAAGGGAAGCTGGTCGTTATGAGAGTTGACTTCAATGTTCCTATGAAGAACAACCAGATAACAAACAACCAGAGGATTAAGGCTGCTGTCCCAAGCATCAAATTCTGCTTGGACAATGGAGCCAAGTCGGTAGTCCTTATGAGCCACCTAGGCCGGCCTGATGGTGTCCCTATGCCTGACAAGTACTCCTTAGAGCCAGTTGCTGTAGAACTCAAGTCTCTGCTGGGCAAGGATGTTCTGTTCTTGAAGGACTGTGTAGGCCCAGAGGTGGAGAAAGCCTGTGCCAACCCAGCTGCTGGGTCTGTCATCCTGCTGGAGAACCTCCACTTTCATGTGGAGGAAGAAAGGAAGGGAAAAGATGCTTCTGGGAACAAGGTTAAAGCCGAGCCAGCCAAAATAGAAGCTTTCCGAGCTTCACTTTCCAAGCTAGGGGATGTCTACGTCAATGATGCTTTTGGCACTGCTCACAGAGCCCACAGCTCCATGGTAGGAGTCAATCTGCCACAGAAGGCTGGAGGATTTTTGATGAAGAAGGAGCTGAACTACTTTGCCAAGGCCTTGGAGAGCCCAGAGCGACCTTTCCTGGCCATCCTGGGTGAAGCTAAAGTTGCAGACAAGATCCAGTTGATCAATAATATGCTGGACAAAGTCAACAAGATGATTTTTGGTGGCGGAATGGCTTTTACCTTCCTTAAGGTGCTCAACAACATGGAGATTGGCACTTCTCTGTTTGATGAAGAGGGAGCCAAGATTGTCAAGGACCTAATGTCCAAAGCTGAGAAGAATGGTGTGAAGATTACCTTGCCTGTTGACTTTGTCACTGCTGACAAGTTTGATGAGAATGCCAAGACTGGCCAAGCCACTGTGGCTTCTGGCATACCTGCTGGCTGGATGGGCTTGGACTGTGGTCCTGAAAGCAGCAAGAAGTATGCTGAGGCTGTCACTTGGGCTAAGCAGATTGTGTGGAATGGTCCTGTGGGGGTATTTGAATGGGAAGCTTTTGCCCGGGGAACCAAAGCCCTCATGGATGAGGTGGTGAAAGCCACTTCTAGGGGCTGCATCACCATCATAGGTGGTGGAGACACTGCCACTTGCTGTGCCAAATGGAACACGGAGGATAAAGTCAGCCATGTGAGCACTGGGGGTGGTGCCAGTTTGGAGCTCCTGGAAGGTAAAGTCCTTCCTGGGGTGGATGCTCTCAGCAATATTTAGTACTTTCCTGCCTTTTAGTTCCTGTGCACAGCCCCTAAGTCAACTTAGCATTTTCTGCAACTTCACTTGGCATTAGCTAAAACCTTCCATGTCAAGGTTCAGCTAGTGGCCAAGAGATGCAGTGCCAGGAACCCTTAAACAGTTGCACAGCATCTCAGCTCATCTTTACTGCACCCTGGATTTGCCTACATTCTTCAAGATCCCATTTGAATTTCTCAGTGACTAAACATTGTGCATTCTAGAGTGCATATATTTATATTTTGCCTGTTAAAACAAGTGAGCTGTGTTAGCTTAGTTCTTTTTTGATGTAGGCTATTACGATTAGCTTTGTCACTGTTTCACTACTCAGCATGGAAACAAGATGAAATTCCATTTGTAGGTAGGGAGACAAAATTAATAATACATTAAATAAACAATAAAAGTGTCCACTGGAAAAAAAAAAAAAAAAAGATCCATCACTATTATCAAGTAAGATTCATCCTAGGGATGCAAGGATGGTTCAACATACGCAAACTAACAGGATACATGACATTAATAGAATCAAGGACAAAAACCACATGATCATTTCAACAGATGCTAAAAAAGCATTTGAAAAAAACTGATATTGCTTTATGAGAAAAGCTCTCAACAAACTAGGTACAGAAGGAACATATCTCAAAATGATAAAGGCTATGTATAACAAACCCACAGCTAACATCATACTGAAGAGGGAAAATTTGAAAGCCCTTCCTCTAAGATCTAGAACAAGACAAGGATGCCCACTTTCACCATTTTTATTTTACATAGTGAAGTCCTAGTCAAAGCCCTTTGGCAAGAGAAAGAAAAAAAAGGCATCCAAATTTGAAAAAAAAAAAAAAAAGTCAAATTATCCTTATTCACACACATTATATTTAGAAAAACCTAAAGACTCCACACACATTAAAAAAAAAAGAAAAACAAAACAAAACCTAACCAAACAGATAAATTTGGTAAAGTTTCAGGATATAAAATCAGTATATAAAAATCAAATGGCTGGGCACAGTGGCTCATGCCTGTAATCGCAGCACTTTCAGAGGTCCAGGCAGGTGGATCACTTGACCTCAGGAATTTGGGGCCAGCCTGGGCAACATGGCAAAACTCCATCTCTACAGAAAAAAAAAAAAAGCTAGGCTTGATGGTGCACAACTGTAGTCCCTGATATTCGAGAGACTGAGGTGGGAGAATTACTTAAGCCTGGGAGGTTGAGACTGGAGTGAACCATGATCACACCACTGCACTCCAGCCCAGGTGACAGAGCGAGACTCTGTCTCCAAAAAAAAAAAAAAACAAAACCAATTGCATAGCTTTATGCCAACAACAAACAAACTAGAAAAGAAATCAAGAAAGCAATACCATTTACAATAGCTACAAAAAAAAAATATGTAAAATACCTAGGAATAATATTTGACCAAAATGTACAAAGCTATGAAACACTAATGAAGAAAATAAAATAGGACACCAAAAAATGAAAAGATATCCCTTATTCATGGTTTAAAAGAATTTAATATTGTTAAAATATCTCTACTACCCAAAGCGATCTACAAGACCAATGCAATCCCTATCAAAATACCAATGATATTCTTTACATAAACAGAGAAAACCTAAAATTCATATGGAACCTGAATAGCCAAAGTAATCCTGAGCAAAAAGAATAAAGCTGGACACATCACACTAACTGACTTCAAAATATACCAAAGTTATAGTAACCAAAACATTATGGTAATGGCATAAAAACAGACCAATGGAACAGAACAGACAACCCAGAAATAAATCATGCATTTACAGCCAACTCACCTTCAACAAAGGCGGCACGAGAATATACCAGAAAAAGATAGTGTCTTCAATAAATGGTGCTGGGAAAACTGGATAACCATATGCTGCAGGAGAATTAAACTAGACTCCTACCTCTTGCCATATTCAAAAATAAAACTGAAATAGATTAAAGACTTAAATCTGGGACCTGATACCATAGAACTATTTAAAGAAAACACTGGGGAAATGCTTTGGGACACTGGTCTAGGCAAAGACTTTTTGGATAAGACCTCAAAAGCACAATCAACACAAGTAAAAACATATAGGATTACATCAAGCTTAAAGGCTACACAGTAAAGGAAACAATCAACAGAGTAGAGACAATATACAGAAAGAGAGAAATTATTTGCAAACTGTCTGTCTAATAAGAGATTAATAACCAGAAAACATAAGGAACTCAAAATACTCCACAAGCTTGGCGGAGTGCTTTGAATTCCTTAAAAAAAAACAACAACAACAAAAAAAAAAACCTGATTTAAAAACAGGCAAAAGATCTGAATAGGCATATCTCAAAAGAAGACATACAATGGCAAACATGTATATGAAGAAATGTTCAACATTACTAAACACCAGGGAAATGCAAGTCAAAACCACAATGAGATTATCTCACCCCAGTTAGAGGCTTTAATTAAAAAAAAAAAAAAGATAGATGTTGGCATGGAAGTAGAGAAAGGGGAACACTTGTATAGTGTTGATGGGAATGTAAGTAGAGCTACACGGAAAACAGTATGGAGTTTCCTCAAAAAACTAAAAATAGAACTATAATCCAGCAATTCCATTGCTTGGCATATATCCCAATGAAAGGAAATCAGTATATTGAAGGGATATCTGCAGTCCCACATTTTTTGCAGCACTATTCACAGTAGCTAAGATATGGAACCAACCTAAATGTCCATCAATAGATGAATGGATAAAGAAAATGTGCTACATATACAGAATGAAGTATTATTCAGTAATAAAAAATTACTGAAATCCTGTCAAATATTGCAGCAATATGGATAGGACTGGAGGTCATATGTTAAGTGAAGTCAGTCAGGTACAGAAAGACAAATAGCACGTGTTCTCACTCATATGTGGGAGCTAAAAAAAAAAAAAAAAAGTGTATTTTATTTTATAGAGAGTTGATGTTGGTTACCAAAGGATGAGAAGGGGATGGGAGGGAACAAGAGAGGTTGGTTAGTGGGTATAAAAATATAGTCAGAAGGAGTAATATCTTGCGTTAGCTAGTACAGTAGGGTTACTATAGTTAACAATAATGTATTTTATAGCTCGAAATAGCTAGAAGAGAAGATATGGAATGCTCCCAACATAAAGAGAAATGTTTATGGTGGTAGATATGCCAATTACTCCAATTTGCTTATTGCACATTTTATGTATGTATGAAAATATCACATGTACCCCTCAAAAATGTAAAACTATTATGTATGAATTTTTAAAAAGAAAGAAATTAAAATCAACAACTTTACTTTGTTTTTACTTCCATTTGCTTGTTAAATCTCTACCATCTCTCTTCATGGTTGTAATTTTCTGTTAGCGTGGCTGAAACAGAACTCTTGTAAACAACTTACAGTTAAATCTTATTTTTTAATTTAATCTGAATGTTTTTATCTTTTAATAGAATTTAAACCATTTTCATTTACTGACATAACTGATGGGAAGCATGGTCTAGTAGAAAAAGTTCACAGACTTTGAAGTCAGATAGATCTGATTTTGAATTCCAACCAGCAGTTCAAAGTTCCTATCATAAGAATTAGTGATAATATATAAAAAGCATCAATATATGATATGTCCTCAATAAAATATATCTGTCATTTATTATATACTTTCTTAGGTTTCTTTCTTTTACTGTAATGGCAAAGTTTTACTTATTTTCATTTTCTCATTGTTTTGAAATTCCTTTCTCACTGATTTGAGTTCTACTAATTGACAGCTTTTTTAAAAAGATATAATCTTTATCATTTCTCCAATAAAATTTAGGATTAAATGGGATATAAATATATAGTATGCACAGAATATAGTTTCCCCTCTCCCCTTACACTTTATTTTGCTGTCTTTGTCTTTTATTTCACCTTGCTTTCTCTTATTTCATAGTATCATGTCTTTATAACTTAGTTGAGGATGCCATGCATACATTTTGAAATGCTGCTTCTGGTCCTGTAGTAAAAAATTTTTCAGAGGTACAACTGCCCTCTGAATCAACAGGATAATGCTACCTTTTTCTAATGAAGTATTTTTTTCATAAAGTCCATGTTGGGATTTTTTCTGTTTATCATACTTAAATGAGGAAAGATCTGTGTAAACCTAGTGTTTGCCAACAATGTATGATTTTCTTTGAACTCCCCTGTCATGTCCACTAGGGCCTAAGCAGAACTCCCTTCTTTGATCAACTGAGTGGACAAGAACATGAACAATTTCCTTGCTTATAGCTCAATTTTCAATACGTGGCAGACTATCTGCTGACTGAGGTGGAATCACCCTCTCTTCCTACTGTCTCATTCGCTAACACCAAATAGAAGAGGAACATTAAAAACTGAAATCCCTGACCATGCTGTTAACAGAATTCTTCCTGGATCTGCTTCTATAAGCAGACCTTTATATCTTCCTCCAGAAGGTCATTGCCACCTTCTCTCTAGTATCTATATGCTACTTACTGGGAGCTACAGTTGCTGAGTAGTATCAAATGTGAGGAGAGAAGAAATGAGGATAATTCAATAACTGCTGGCCACTTACCATTTTAAAGCAAAAGTCAAGAAAGACTTTTAACAGCTGGCATTATTGGACAATGAAAAACGCACAATGACACTATATAAACTCTTTCATCATGGAATATATTCATACAGAAACTGGATGATCTATTACTAATGCAGGAGCAATTCCTATATCAGATGAGAGGCTGGTATATGAATTCTTCGGGCCCTTTCAGAGGCTAAGAGTCTAAAAAACAACATATTTTATCAACTCAGTTACCTAAATATTGTTTCAATAAATATTTCACTAAATTTCTTACATGCGATAATTTGCATCTATCAGACTCCATTAATTAACAAAATATATAGCTGTGCTTAGGAAAACATGCTTTAAAAACTCATAGCCAAAAGTGGCAGAGGTATGCTCAAAATAAAGTTGTTTTCAACTTAGTCTTACAATTCCTTCATTTTAAAATTGGTAAATAAAAAAGGTGCTTTACTGGTCTTTAGGTGGGCAAGATAAAGCAGGTCTTTTTTTTTAAATTGTAATTAAATTACTTTGATTGATCTAATATAATATACTGGTTTGAACTACAGTATTTGCCATCTAAAGTCCAAAAGCTACTTATGCTGGAAATACTTCCAATTCACTTCTAGTTCAGTTAGGACAAGGAGTCATTGAAGATAGTTTCTCTACTTCCTTCACTGGCAGGTAACTCATAGAGCACTCATTCACATCAAATGATACCTTTAACAGATCATGTTCTCCAACATTTGCTGCATATGTCCATGTAAGTTTTCTGGTACCAGTAGGATCTGCCCAGGCAAAAAGTCGAGCTTGTCTTGGCAGCAAGACCATTTCTTCTGGTGACCCACTGAAACATGATGAACAGAGAGAAAATCAGAATTATCTTGGAGTTAAGAAATTCAAACCCGTAGTTTACTGAGGAGGGGATTAGCACAAAAGTCCTATGCAATTCCTTTGGTTAATAAAACACAACTCTACCTAAAAACAAGTACCCTAAAATGTCTAATAAATTAATGGTTTTTAAGCTTGGGGAAACAGAATATTGCCCTTTCTGAAGCTTCAATGCACTCAGAATTGATCCAAGTGGAATCATACCAATGGAATTCATTAGGGTAAACAGATTGCCAGATCAGAGTCCACCTGTAGAAATGGCTGTGAAGAGTAAATATCTTTAGTAGCCGAACTTTCACTCAGTGCTTAAATTTAAACATATTTTTTACAGACAGGGTTTTCCTATGTTTCCCAGGCTGGAAAGCAGTGGCCATTCACAGGCAAGATCATATTGCACTACAGCCTCAAACTCTTGGGCTCATGAGATCCTCCTACCCAAGCCTCTCAAGTAGCTGTGACTATAGGTATGCATTACTGTGACCAGTTAAGCTTTTTAATCAAATAAAATACTTAAGATATATTATGGGCTGCAGCAACAAAAAAAATTATGTCCATACCATTACTACACAAAGTGTGGTCTGTAAACAAGCAGAATAAGCATTACCTGGGGACTTGTGGGAAATGCAAAGTCCAGGGCCCCATCCAAAAGCTACTGAATCAAAATCTGCATCTTAACAAGACTCCCAGGAGACTTTAAAATTGATTATTACAGTTTAAGTAAAGTATTTGTCCATTTAATGCAAAAAATATTCCAGAGAACTGGGAGAAAAAAAGTAATCCAACTAGGTTTTAATCCTAATCTGTACTTTTAAATCTCTCACTGGATTCATTCCATTAGAGTTAAGACTAGGGAAATCTTTAAGAAATTTACATATATACACACATTTATATGTGTGTATATATGTATAAATATATATACACATATATACATATGTTAATATAAATATACACAATTTTATAAATAAAATTATTCGATATTTTAAGGGCTTAAATTCTCCACCATTAAATAACGACATCATCCAAACCAAATGACAGCAAAGGCAAGAACAATGAAATTCCTATCAGCCAATGCTATACATTCAACATCACTATCTACTCATCATCTTCTCATTTAACCTTCTACTACCCCTACCCAAAAAAACTAAATACAGATTTATAGGAAAAGGGTCACTGAGCATTACCAAGTTACCAGGAAAGGGAATACTCAAACAGGTTCACTCCCTTACCTGCCATTTTGAAATTTAAAAAGCTCTAAAACCCCAAAGATTTTTCTGGAAGTTTGGTGTCAAAACTCATTTGGCAGCAAAACCTGACCTGAATTGATATGAAACTATTAATAATTTCTATTTTTCCCATTTGACGTGAATATTCATCAGTTTTGCTGCAGAAATATTAATGTGTTTACAGAGGGTTATCTCAAAACATGTAAGGATATTAGACATTAACACCACGTGTTCCGTATCACCTTTCTAAAATCTAAAAACATTCTGAATATGAAACCAAAGTGTTTCCCATTAGTTACTGTGAACCAATAAAAGTATTTCCTATTAACTGTTTTTTCTCATACCTCTGTTTGTATGTGAGGATGTCCCATGGTGTATGGTTCATTATCAAGGCAGGAGCAGATCCCTCATGGTAATCAGAAAACGTTATGACAGTTGAATGTTCGGCAGTGTTTACATCCACCAAGATACCCCCATTCTATTGTAGGAAAGAAAAAAAAAGTATGTTTGATGTACTGGTTTAATCTACACTTACATATGGAATTTCAATATTATGTAAAACACAAAAGCTTTGTTTTCTTTTTTCTTTTTTTTTTCGAGACAGAGTCTCGCTGGAGTGTGGTGGCGCCATCTCAGCTTACTGCAGCCTCTGCCTCCACCTCCCAGATTCAACCAATTATCCTGACCCAGCCTTCCGAGTAGCTGGGATTACAGGCATGTCAACAATGCCCAGCTAATTTTTGTACTTTTTAATAGAGATGGGGTTTCACCATATTGGCTAGGCTGGTCTCGAACTCCTGACCTCGTGATCCACCTGCCTCGGCCTCCCAAAGTGCTAGGATTACAGGCGTGAGCTTCCCCACTCAGCCTGTTTTCTTAAGTTCTTACTGAAAAGCAAACTGGCTCTGATCTGTTACAAATATATGTTGGCATTACATATTGATATAGCAGGACCTTCAAATAACTACCAGTAAATTTTGATAGCATGGTTTACTGAAATATCTCAAAGCAAATTTTAAAAATCAAAGACATTTTATTTTAAAATATGAAAACTTACCAGATCTTCTAAGCTCAATAAAGTGCCATTATCCTGTCGGTTATAGAAGAATGGTTTGGAAGATCCTTCACAGCCCACCACTCTCACACAAAGTTTGCCTGACAAATTTTCAGGCCAAAATGGAAGGCACTATAAATATAAAAGTTATTATCAGTCTTAAGGATAACACTGTAATATAATAAATAAGACATTAACTAATTAAATTTTCAATTCTGATTCTGATCTTGATTAAATTATTATGAAGCTTCTAAAAATATGTCCTCCACATCTCTTAGTAAGATTACTGACAATACAATGACTATGAAACCAAAGAAACTGCATCAGGAGAATACAGATATATTAGTCTATATGTATTTATGGTATAATTGCAGTATGAGAAACTGAAGAGTCTGTTGATTAAGAATTATAAAATTCATTATTATTTAAAAATTGTATTTAAAAATTATCATCTCATTTGCTTTTGTGTATATCCACTTTAATTCACTAATACACGATGAATTCTTTCACAGAGTATCTTATCCTAAATAAACCAGAAAGACAACTGAACGCAGAGGAAAGAACGCCACAGACCTTGCTGGAAGTTCCGACACCATCCTCCTAGATGTCTGATATTAATCAGACCATATACTTACTTCTTTAAGCCTCAGTTTTTACTGAATATTTCATTCCTAACACAAAATGTCCTTCTGTTATAGAATACTAGGTAAATTCTATTTCTGAATAAAAAATACTACTGTAATCAAACCCACAGCGAAGATTAAAAAAAAAAGAAGCATTTATTTGTTGCTGAGTTTAAGGAGATCATTCTAAGTGTCTTGAACACACCACGCTCTTAGAGCTTTTGGTTCATATTGTAATTAGAATCCCTCCTTTTCAGTCTTTTGCTAAAAATTTTAAAAATAATTTTAGAATCTTTTTTACACAGTAGAAAGTGACCTTCATCCGGAGAGTCAGCTGGTTTGGTTGAAAACTCAGTCAAGATCAAGCACCAGTGCTCATCTTTGCACCTGTCCTCTTCTGGCACACATTCCCCCATTTGCTTCACCTCCTGGAATCTTACTGAGCATGAAGAGCTTAGTTCAAATCCCACCTTTTCTGTGAGACTTTTATCTTTTGATCTATAACACCATGTTTTCAACTACCAATGACTTTATCAATCTTGGAAAAGTCTCCTTTTCAGTAAAGTGAGAGAGCGGAATTTTAGCTAATTTTCAAAGAAATTTCCAGCTCACCTATTCAGAAATTCTATAACCACCTATAACTTAGCATGTGCTATCTATCTCTCCATGTGCTGACTTTTACTACTCTTTTAAGACAATAGCTTCTTGAATATAGAGACATTATCTTGACTATGGAGACACCATATAATACATAATCTCTATGTACTTTTTACAGTACATAGCTACATTCTACACATATAGGAAGAATTAGAAAAAACTATTAATGATCTAGACTGGGCTAGTGTAAGTATTATCAAAACTTTTCTTCTTTTTTTAAAAATATAGTATGAAAAAAATCTTTCAAAGCTGGCTGTCATATTTCAACACATAAATATGATAGAGTCTGAAAAAGAGGTATATACAATTCTTATTTAGATGTCAATATTTACTTGTATATTTTAGGAACCAGTTGTAATAAAGAAAAATGTTACCTCTGAAGAAGCAATATAGTTCCATTTATTAGTTGGCATTGAGCCATCAGATGCAATCTCGCCAACTTCTAGTTCTAAAGATGACTTGTTTGCAATGGTACAAAAGGGAGTCAGGGTAACTATTCGCGAAAGGTTGAAACTGCTCATTTTGATGCTAACACCAACCTGTGGAAAGGAAACAAGCTTATTTTCCAGTTTATTCAATGTCTTTGAAATACACACACATCCCCTCATTCACACACAAACTTCTTAACATATTTTAAAATAATAATTCTTAAATAAAGCAACTACAAGTTACATTCTACTACAGATTATCGTCTAAGAAAAAAAAATTTTAGTTCCTTAGTTTTGCTCCATCAGAAACAATTCAAGAAATATCAATTAGTAATTTAACGACTTGTAGTGACAGACTTAGTATGTCTAGAATTCCCTACTTTTTAAAATTTCAAACATAAATTGCTTTATAATTAGTGTACAAGTTTTATTATCTGTTATTAGTAAAATAAAAATTTTGAAGTAGTAATAAAATAGGTTAATTGGCATCAGATTACTAAAATTTTCATACTAGTCAAATTTAAGATTTAAGAAATGTCTGGCAAGGGGTGGCATAGAATAAGGATTCTACCATACTGTGAATATTTACCAAGTTGCTCACTTGGATGGATTAAACTCACTGTCTTAAACTTAGACAAATTCAGGTTTTGCTCTGGTATCAGTGACCATAAAAATTTGTAGTGATAACAGCCCTCCCTCCACATTATCACTTTAAATTCAAATTTCTGTACACTTTAGGAGCCAACTTGTTTGTTGAACTGTAGAAAAGGTGAATGGAATCAAAGGTAAATGAGGAAGCAGAATCTTACCAGGTACTCCATATTGTTGGCAGGACACTTCACACATCCATAACTTCCCACTGTATCCAATGAGAAACTACTGGACCAGGCACTAGTTGAAATTTTTAATTGTACCTATACCAGAGAGCACATATCGTCATATAAGCAACCTAAAACACTATAATAATTTTATTTGAGAGAAAGTTGCTGGACTACTAGAAATTTCTTTAATACTGTGGGACACAGAAAAATATAATCAAAGCCATACTGCAAACAGGTAACAGAGCCACAAAAAACTCTAGGGAACAATAAAACAAAAACATAGTTCTGACTTTCTCATTCGCCTATGCAATGAGTATAGTAAACCTAGATACCAATGAGATTCTGTATTGTTTTTAAGAAGAATTATAATGCAAAATGATGTTTTCCAGTGATAGACTTATGATACACAGCTAACAAATCTTTAAAGTCTTAGCATATAGAGAATTTATGTCTTTAACATTATTCAGCAGACGCTACATTAAAGACATTGTGACAGGCAGAATGGAAGACAATAGGACACAGTTCCTGTCTTCAATGAGCTTCCAACTAGACAGACTAGGAAATACATACTAAAAATTATGATAGAAGACTCAATGGGATAAGAGCCATACAAGAGGCAAAAAATGCTATCGAGGTGAGAGGATAGTTTACTTCTGATTCTGGGATTTAGATAAAATTTTATAGAAGAGATCAAACTGTGCCCTTGTATTAATCTCACCCTCATCCATCCAATTAGTTTGTAAAAAACTTGAGGACAACTAGAGGTCAGACACATAAACAAGCAATTACAATACCACGTGTTAACCAACACTCAAAGAGAGTGGAGTTCCCAAAGCATCACCTGTTGGAAATGCAAAGTCTCAAACCATATCCAGACCTACTGAATCAAACTGTAGAGACAGGACCCAGTAATCAGCGTTTAAAACCCTTCAGGTGCCAGGTGCAGTGGCTCACACCTGTAATCCCAGCATTATGAGAGGCCGAGGCTGGCAGACCACCTGAGGTCAGGAGTTCGAGACCAGACTGGCCAACATGGTGAAATCCCATCTCTACTAAAAATACAAAAATTGGCAGGGTGTGGCGGCAGGCACCTGTAATCCTAGCTACTTGGGAGGTTGAGGCAGGAGAATTGCTTGAACCCAGGAGGCGCAGGTTGCAGTGAGCCAAGACCGTGCCATTGCACTCCAACCTGGGCAACAAGAACAAAACTCCATTCCCTTTTTTGTTTTTGTTTTGTTTTGCTTTTTGAGATGGGGTCTCACTCTGTTGCCCAGGCTGGAGTGCAATGGCACGATCTCAGCTGACTGTAACCTCTGCCTCCCAGGTTCAAGCGATTCTGCCTCAGCTGCCCGAGTAGCTGGGATTACAGGGGCCTGCCACCATGCCCAGCTAATTTGGTTTCACCAGCTGGTCAGGCTGGTCTCGAACTCCTGACCTCAGGTGATCCACCAGTCTTGGCCTCCCATAGTGCTGGCTGGGATTACAGGTATGAGCCACTGAGCCTGGCCAAAACTCCATCTCATTTAAAAAAAAAAAAAAAAACCTTTAGGTGATTCTAATATACACTGAAATTTGAGAACCACTACTCCTATAAGAACACGGATGGGATGTCTAGGCCCATTTTAAATGGTTAGAAAATCTTCATATATATCAGGCTTGAGCAGAATGACAAATGAACAGCAGATAATCAGGGATGATGAGGAAGACAGAAAAAAAAAAAAACAGGGAAAGAGGCACTGTAGGCAAAGGGTGCAGCATATACAAAAGCCTAGAGGTGAGTCCTTGAGAAAGTGTGTGGTGAGGGATACCAAAACATGAGCCTGAAGAGGAAAGAAGGGACCAGAGCATAAAGGACGAGGCTTAGGCATTAGGTTTCTCTCCCAAAGGCCTGGCTGAGTGCTTCACACATAGGAAGACTCATCTAATATACGCCAAATTCAATGGTAACTTCTTTAAAAATGCCATTTCATCACCGGTAAAGTAAATAAATTCAAGCTATTCTATCTACTATACTACTACTACTACTACTACCACTACTACTACTACTACTACCACTACTACTACTTCTTCAAGAACAGAGGTAACTCTATAGGCATTGGAGAAAAAGGCAACTCAGTCTCAGGAAACCTATTGGTTCCTAACATCCCACTTGATTATGCTTTTCTTAAGTCTCCTTGAACCTAATTCATATCAATGGCATTTAGCAAATAGGTTAGCATGGTTTTAGGGAAGGCAAATGACTCCCAAGTTTCTAGATTAGGAATTTATCTGCTTTAACTTATTATGTGAACAAAACCACACCTTATTTTTAGTAAAAATGTTCTTCTTCTTAAAAGAGAATAAAATAATATCCCTGAAATCAGCTGGATGTTTCACATGAGTATCTTCTGAACGATACTGAAGAACCCGGGAAGTCTTGTTGATTAGCCAATAGGGACTAAAGACAGACAGCACCATCCGGCTGCCAATTCGCCTGACATGGACTGACAGGTCAACTGTCGTCACTTCTGTGGAGTCAGAAGAAAAACACACAGGAAAGAATTCTGGAAGTGTATCACGTATGCGGAAATGTCCATTCCAGTTTTTGCCCTGGTATTTCATCAGGACTAATTCCATTATTTCACCACTGATTCTTGAATGCAGAACATCAGCAGTACTGCCTTCTGCCAACTCATGAGTTTCTGCTGTTCCCTAAAAACAAACAAAAATTTGCTTAGTAACTTTTTAAAACCTCTGAAATAACAAAATTCATATTTTTCACAAATGCTAAATAACCTACCAGATGCAGGTAAACTGCTAAGTCTTCTGTGAAGTACCAAGGTTACATTTTACAAATGTCCAGTACTCACTGAGGACTAAAAAGAAAATACTACACCATAGCCAAAGGCAGAAACTGATTTTGGCCATTAGGAGACTAACAGCCTAAATTTTTTGTGAAAAAATCAGGTCTGTATCAAGAGTCAAAGACTAAATTCAGGAAGCCTGGCTGTTGTCCATGAGAGCTATGTCATTAAATGAGCCACTGAACTGCCTGGCCTTCAGTTTTATCCTCTAATTATAGACCATGCCTAATGGTTCCCATATGAATGGAATAAGAAAACTACTCTTATTCACTTGTCAGGTAAAAAATTACTCTGACAAGTTATCTAAGTAAGGTGGAATTACTTGAAAAATGAGTAATAACATATAAACCAGGTTTCCTTACTAAAAACCCCTCTTATATAAACACTATTTAATTCTTACAAAATACTCTTATATAAATACTATTTAATTCATTTTATTAATTTTGTCTCCACAACTCAGGAATGGCTCATTGTCGGATTAAAAAACATGTAGGTTCCAAACACTTTCCAGATTTTAGTATTTTAAAATATACCGCCATATAGAAATTTTAAAATATTTATTATACAACATTACTAGAAAATCTTTATTACTTCTTAAGACAGAAAGTAATTATTTTTTTATTTTCCAAGGTTTATTTTCAACAGAACCTTGAAGAAATAATCACAATGTTGACTTTAAAATAAAAACTTTAAACTAAGATGAAATATTTTCTCATTTTTTCCTCTATTTTAGTTAATGGAATTTTACTTAATTAATAAAGAGATGATCATGCTTCTTAATTTAAGGAAGATGCAGTAAAGAGGCAGGGATCAAAAAGCCAAACTGCCTAGGCTCAAATCCCAGCTCTACCACTTCCTAGCTACGGGACCTTGAGCGAGTCACTTAACCCATTTCAACTCAGTTCTCTTATATGTAAAATGGGCCTAACAACAGTACTTACATCAGGAGGTTATTATAAACAGTAAATAGGCTAGTACATGTAAAGTACCCAGAGCAGTTCCTAGCACATAGTAAATGTTATGCCAGTTTTTGCTATCATTAGTATTATGAAGGCATTACACATTACACGTACACTATATAAAACACTGACCTCAATTAAAAATGCCATAAAACAAAATCAGAATTTACTCTGGGCAACAATAAAAATCAAACAAAATGCAAGAGACATACCTCAAGTAAATATCTTAGAGAATATGGGAGAAGATTCCGCAAAGTGAGAGAAGGATAAAGATGAATAATGTAAGCTACATCCCAGTCTTCCCCATGTGTACATATGTAGCTTAATTCATCAGGCAGAGCAACTGTATTCACTATGAGAGGTAAGAAGCTGACTTCTACTGATGGACACTGCAACATGCATCTGACTTCCCTGCTCCTATGAAGTTCTTCCTTCCAAGAAATGTAAGTGGTGGATTCCTTGTACTGATGCTCTAAGATTCCAGCTGGCTGGATAAACAACTGACATCTGCAGAAGGAGGAAACAGTGACAATAAAGTTTTGATTCAGAACTTAAAAAAAAGAATCTCATTAAATCTTCCTGACAACCCTACAAGATAGGTGCTATTATTCCTATTTTTACAGATATATAGATGAGGAAACCAGGGCTCTAGGTTAGGAAATTCACCCAAAATCACATAGCTAACTTATGGAGGAACTTTCCTAAGAAAAAACAAAAAACAAACAAACAAACAAAAACTCTGTAAACAAAGACAACTTAAAAAATTTTTTCATTTCAAATACAAAGGCGATCTAATAAAAATACTCAGAAAAATTCTGATACCAAATATACAATAAAGAATTTTCACCTGATAAATTCAATGATAATATAAATGTGTATCTCAATGTAAGACTAAATTATGTCTTAAAACTGGCTTTTACCAATCTTCAGATAATAAAAATATGAAGTTATTTTCCAGAATATAAATCCCCAACTCAGTACATTTAAAGTTCAATACATTTCAAGAATTATCTACCTATATGAATCTAAAGGAACATGGAACTCCTCTTCAGGTCTGGCTATCCCAATGCGCTCCAATAGCTTAACATTCTTAACAAATTTATAGATGATAAATGCAATGGAGAAATGGTTTTTGATCTGTTGGACAAAAAAAAAAATACAAGTTTTTTTAAAGATATGTAAGTTCGAAAGAAAAATGAGAGCCACAAGCAAATACTTTTAGATCTAAAAAATTTCAAACTCAATATTGGAAGATATTTTTATTGGCAATTGAAAAATTTTAGGGTATTTAAGTGCTACATACATTAAACATAATGTTTATGTGGCAGTTGAAAACTAAGATATTCAAATGCTCCATATATTATAAGCTTATGTTTAGTATTGGTCTATATTATCTTTCAAATATGTATTATTCTCTGAAGATTTAAGCCATTTTTTCTCCAAGACAATCTTTTCTCAATGCATCATGTGTAAAAACTAAACAAAAATGGATAGCAAAAAAATCATGAGAAAAATAGTACAACTATCTTTTCTTGACAACAGTCTGTTATGCATTGGAACAAATAACAAACTAAAAGATAACAATGTCCAAAATTTGAAACCTTTTCATTTTTATCTGATGTTACAGGTAGGAAAAAAACGTTCTTTTGTTGACCATATGCTGAAACCTGTAGTAATACACAGAAAAAGAAAAACTTTGGATAAAACCTTAAAAGTAGAAAAGATATTTACACAGATTAAGATGCTAAAATGTTTTTCAGAGGAATAGATCATTCCAATATGCCTTCATACATACTTGAAAAATATAATCCAAGTGACATACAAAGAGAATGGAATGTTTCCTAACTACAATTACAATAATCCTCGGTTCTGAATATTTAAAGGAATATACCAAAAAAGCTTTATTAATTTTAAATTTATCTTAACAGACAGACAACAAAAATGAGCTTTAAGTAAACAAAACTATAGACATTTAAAATAAATATTACCAAAGCAAGCTGGACAGTAAAAAGAAGCCATTTCCATTTACTATTTATTTCTGAATAATTACTATTTATTTCTGAATAATCAGTATTGACCTAATGAAGTTTTACTATATTCCTATATTCAGTTAAATGATTTAACATTTCTTGATACACTGAAAGGGATACAATTCACTTTGAAGTATTACCTGTAGAGGAGAGCGAAGAGTAATTACTTTATTCCCTTCAGTTGCATCAATCTGTACCAAGACAGAGTCAGAATGACTGGCATTGGGATTCCGTACATTATACAATCGCCGTCCAGGTCTGGCCACAGGGATATTTGCAACTTCTGTATATCCATGAGGTACTAAGGCAGTGCATAAGTGAAAAGAATTCCAAATATTAATTTGCCAATGTTTCTCTATGACAGAATAATCATTAGTACCTCAAAATAATGATGAGTATTTTTCTTCATCACTAGAAATGATCACCACAAATTGCTTTTCTAAGACTCATAAACTAAAAAAAGGAGACCAGTTACTGTTATAAAATTTTTGACCGAAAACAATTTTTCTTGGGGTTTTGAATATAAAAACAAAATCCAACTTATTTCTTATTCTCTCAATTATACAGCAACAATCTTTTTCTTTGTCACAGTGTCAATACTGTAAGACTTCTGAATACAGCTATTTTCTCTCCTCATTAAACTCCAATCTTTTTAAAAATACATTATATATATATATAACATACATTATATATATGTTATTTAAGGGCATAAAAATAATCTAGTTTTGTAAAGTATTTCTTAATAAAGTTTAATTTTCTCAAGTTTAGAAAACAAGAAACAAGAGGTTAGCAATTATACGTTTCAAATGTTGTATCTCCAGATATCTGCAGCAAAATGTTTTTTCACATTTTATTAAAAATAAGCCCACACCAACAACTGCTAAGATGCCCTTAAAAGAAAATAAATATAGCTTACCAATGGTCAGAGTGAAGAAGGAGCTTTCTTGACGACTCAATATAGATAGGTTCCCTTGACTTGAAGGTACCATGCTGGCATATTCCAGTTCCAAATTCTGGCCAGCATCAACATCAAAAATATCACTTTTCTCTGGGAAGCCCATTACTCTGAGATTACAATTGGGCTTCACTTTAATGGGAACACCTACAGCATTTTTTACCGTAAAAGGAGCTCTGTCCTTTAAAGAGTAGTCAAAAGTAGAAGCAGTGCCCTCTGAAAAACCCTGAAAAGGAACATATCATCACAGTTAAATTTTTGAAAAGTATACATTATTTCCAAAACGTATACCATCATTATACATTTTTTGGAAGCTAATTTTGGTGACAAAAAAATTACATGTTTCATTTTTAAAATTCCACTTGAAATATTCTAAGCAAGATTCAGACATACTTTTGCTAAATTGTTGAAAATATTAAGACAACTTTTTGATATTGTTATATTCATTGTATTTCCTGAAGAAATATGAATTGCCATTTGTGGCTCAGGAATAAAATCATCTCCTGGCAGCAAACTTTTATCCTGAACTGGGTTCTTCTTTACCTACGAAGAAAAATAACAGACCAAATTTAAATTATTAGCCAGTTGATAATAAAATAAAAATGCTAGAGTTCAGTTCTCTTAAACTGATCACTTTATAGTAATGCTTCACAAAAGTCTTATTTTCAAAAATATACCATGCTTCACTTTGATTTCATGGAAATCAGCATTCATTCTTTCAGGGTATAGTCCAAGCATGGGGAAAAGTTTAGAATTATGCCATGAAATTACTCAAAGCCAGCTACAATATTTGTCTCTTATGCATTCCTCAGAGCACAGCTATTTATTCAGTGTCACCCAACTGGTGATTATGTGTTGATGAGCAATCTAAGAGGACCCTGAAGTCTAAATTGGTACTTATTAGAGGTGCCACCTGGAAATGTTTCTTTCTGTTTTTTAACCCAATAACACCTTCAAATAAGTAGTATTAATATAATAAACACTTAACTAGCCATCAGATTCCATCAGCTTTTGTTCTAGTAGCATTTCAAAAGCCTTGTAAAACATTCTTTGTTAGCCTCCCTATGCCAGAGAAAGGCAGGTCAGAAAAGTATTCTTTATTGAGAGGAAATTGGAACACAGGTTAAGTGACTTATCTTTAACAAAAGAATATGTGGAGTCAGTTTCAGTGCCCAACTCCTTAGTAAGGCTGCCCCAGAGAAGTATGCTATGACAATTTCTTAACAATATATGACTCTCGTTTCTTTTAATCAAGAAATAATGTGCTTCAGTATCTAGGTTTCTGAGGTGTTCTCAAAAAATAACATAAAAAGATAACACAAAAGAGTTCATTAACAATTCTCAAATATTCTGGTCTTACCCTTAAAAATCACTGATTACACTAAAGAGTTTCATTTATGTTGTATCTAGCAATATGTACTCTACTAACAATTAAAACTGAAAAAAATTAAATATTCATTTAAAAATAAAAATTACATGCTAATATAAATAACATTTTTAATCAAAAATAACAATTTTAAAAATACAGTGAGAAGAGGAACATACACAAATCTCTTTACTGCCTGCCTTAAGGGAAGACAGATAAATTCTCGTTTCTGTTCTGCATTCAATCTGTTGCAATATCACATTCATGTAGTCTCTGGAAAACTCCACTATACACTCGTAAGAGAATGAGAATGAAAATGATACATGAAAAGAGTTCTGACCTCATGGACAGAGCCCTTAAAAGGGCTTCAAGGATCCTAGACCACATCTTAAGAATCACTGAACCAAAAACTAAGAATGAATATGCATAGTATCATTCTATCCAAAGATATTTTAAGATTTCCTTACATGAAGTCTTAAATTCCACTGTCTCTTCCCCTCCACTCTCTCAATCAGGGGCTCCCAGACAGCATGGATCTCACTGTAATAGTGCACCTGGAAAGACACACACAAAATTATAAGACAGTCTTTTGGCTTTAAATACATATTTCGGTAACCAATAGGAAAACTATTGAGTAATTAACGTTATATATCATTAGCCATTTAAAAAACCCATCTAACAATATATAGAGTGTATTTTCCTTTACTTTCTTACTCTATTGTCATAAACAAATTATTTAGCAAATCAATCTTTAAAAAATAATTATCAAAAAAATACATTGACAAATTAAATGTCAGAATAAAATATCTATTCACATATGTACTCATGGTGGCCATGTACAAACAAGAAAAGTGTATACATCTTAATTCCAAAACTGCACTTTCAGGAAGTTGTCTCTGAAGGTATTAAGTGATGTAGCCATACCTGTAGTGTCACGTCAGCAGTAGCAGCCATTAGAGAAGTCCAATTTTTAATATTTCCTGAAAACTTAGACTCTGCCAATAATAAAGGTACAGTTCGATGTCCAAGGCCACATTCTAAGGTAACTTGAATGGATTCTACAACAACACCACAATTTTCCTCTATCAATGAATGTTCAATGTCTTTGAAACTTTCCGTTACTTCTGTTGCCATGTCAACACCAAGAAACCAAGTGTTATAATCATTAATCGATTTGACACCCCAAAGATTTTCCATTTCCTTAGATGTATCTTTGGATTCATCTTCCTTCGTTTTTGGAGACAATGCAGCCATGATTGTCATCACAGTATTAAGAATTATGGGTGAAATCTTTAAAAAAGAAAACAGAAAAATATTTATAATAAATTCTTTCCCAGATGAGAATATATACACACATGATTTTAAGTGACATACATTATTTATAAGTGACATTTTTAAATTAAATTAAATTAATTTTAATTTTAAATTAAAGTAACTAATTTAAATTTTGAATAAATTCGTAACCAAGAAAAACAAGAGAGAACACAAAATTATGTGTCAAGCCAAGTAATCATGCAACACTGACTTCTACTCAGGTTATCTGGAATTGAGTAACTAATGTTATATGTCAGTAGTCAAAATCTAAAGTTAAACTGATCAGTTCAGAGCAAAATAGTGTTATGTGAATAGACAAGTATAGAAACATAAACAAATTCATTTTAAAATCAGCTACATGAACTAAGCCAAAGTGTGTGACCCTTGTCAAGATACACATAAATATCGGTATGCAACAAGATCTTTAAAAAAAAAAAAAGAAAAGGGAGAAAAAGATATAAATTTGCCTTACTAAAACTGGAAGACTGGAAATCACAGCTCTCCTCTGACTTACCCCAAGATCTGCAAATTTCTTATTATCTTTGGATAGTGCCTTTCTTTGCTCACTTCCCTCACCTCCTATTACTGCACCTTAGTTCTACACTGATGATATCTTCTATGCCCAACACCTTCTCAGCCTACCCTCCACACTGCCACCAGCATAATTTTTCTACAACCCAAAGCTGAGTATGTCATTCTGTTTAAAATCTTCATCAACTTCCCATAACTTTTGTATCCCACAGGATAAAATTCAAACTTTCTTTAGCTTAATGTGCAAAGCTCTTTGTGGCCTAGTGCCTATTCAACCACCTAGCCAGAATTCTCCCAAAGTTTGTGAAATACTAAGTTAAGTAAGTTAACTGTATACCTTTATTGTTCACTTCTCACAATCCTTACTTAAAATGTAAAGCGATATAATTATATAATCAAAAGCAAGATCTAGTATGTACTGCTTTTCTAACTTGTCAACTTTTTTCCTTGTCTTACTAATGTCATTTATAATTAATGCTTCCAGTCTTACAACTCCACCACACCATTCTCTCCAGCCATATGTGACCACCCCTCTAAATCTTAACGGATTTTCTCACACCTCTGCCTTTGTGCATATTATCAGTTCTGTCTGGATTAACCATTCCATACTCTCCATCTATTTAATCTCCCTTCAAAACTCACATCAAATAGTCCTGCTTCTACATAGCTTTGCCTGATGTCCTGGTCTGAATTAAAGGCCCCATACCTGTGCTCCCAACTAAATCTTGGCCGTGCCTCTAGCACTGAAAGCTGTAATCTCTGATTTCTTTCTTTCTCCCACATATGTCATTAAGTTTTTTGACAGCAGGAGCTACATATCCCCAATGCCTTGTAAAGGACATTTTTTTTAATAAACAGTAAAAGCTCAAAAATGTTTGTTGAATCAATTATAAATTTATGTACAAAGAATGGAAATTCTCACCAGCACCTAACTTAGTACCTTAAGAGAAAATACATGCAAATTCGAGTTTTCCCTTCATTTACTACTTTATATATTTTTAAAAGTAAATCCATTAACAATATATATTCTAAGACTATCCAGTATTTTAAAATGTTGAGAAAAAACTAAATTGATATTTACATGGTACTTCAAATGAAATTACTTTGAGCCTTAGTTCAATCACTGTTGGTCACGGACCTATATAAGTAAAGCTACTACCATTACTGGCATTAACCAATTAACCAAAAATTAAGCAATTAACCAAAAAAGGACTCATTTTTGTATCCTTTGTGCAGAGAAATAGATTGCAGAAAGTATCCTATATCTTCTATTCGTGACTGGGCATGAGCTCATACTTAAAGAACCTGAATACCATGGGAAAACAATTATTGTTTTTCGATACTTTAAATGCAGAGAAAAAAACAGTAAACTCTAATAATTATTTCTAGTGTACATCTGTCATTACAAATACTTGAAGCCAAATAATATAGCTATTAAATTCAATCAAATTATATATCAAATAAAAGCCTAAAAAGAACTTATTACAAATAAAGTAATAACAACCTCTTCTCTCCATCCTTTCTTCCTTTCTCTTCCCACCTGTCTCTTCCCTCCTCCAACTCAACCTCCCCAACACATGCATGCAAATATAATAGAGCAAAACTACCCCAATCATTTGTAGATATTAAAAAGTACAAACATTTGCATTAAAGAAAAATATACTTTCACGTTAGAAGTTACGGATTACTGAGTATGTGACTTGCATAATGCTTGAGTTATGAGAGACATCAAAAGATACTGTCTCAACTGCAAATATGCAATGTTGTGAAGAAAAAAAAGAATACGGTAAGTACTAACCTTAATTATAAATTCTTTAACCATAATATTTATATTTTGTTTTCCTGAAGCCCACGTACATTTTTCCATAAATAAAGAACAGGGTTGCAAGACCTATAAACAGATAAACAAAATTCACATTTTCATAGATCCATTATATATGTAAAACACACTTACAAGAACCACGTCTTACTTAACTTGGGATCTTTACAGCCTGCTACTACACTAAAAGCAAAAAAGCAAAAATAAATTAGCCGAGACTCTGTTGTGAAGACTCTTCTGAACTATGAGAAATCTGTGAACATTGGTAAATCACTTTAAGCAGTTCTGATTAATTTATCATGCCAAATCCTCAAGTAATAAAGCACATTTACTGTTTAAAATGTTTCTTTCTGCTAAAATAGTTTTTAAATTATAGACTCTATAAAATATACCTTTGAAATAACTATAAAAGTGAGCTAAAGACTGTGATAAGGTAGGTAAGTAAACAGTTTCCAGATGTTTGACAGGTCAGTCTGAAATATCATATAAGGCCTTTGTTAGAATAAAAGTCAAATCTTCAAATTGTGAAGCTATATTCTTATATATCACTAAAGAAATGAATAAATAAGCTTGTACCTGAACTGACTGGAGCAATTAGTACTGCATAATTGCCAGTTTTTTAAAAAATAGGATAAGGCCAGGTATGGTAGTGCATACCTATAATCCCGGCACTTTGGGAGGCCAAGGTAGGAGGACTGCTTGAGGCCAGGAGTTCAAGACCATCCTGCGCAACACAGCAAGACGCCTTCTCTACAAAAAAGTAATTTAAAAAACAAAACAAAACAAAACAAAAAAAACTAGCTGGCTAGTAGTCCTAGCTACTTAGGAGGCTGAGGCAGAAGGATTATTTGAGCCCAGTAGTTTGAGGTTGAAGTGAGGTAAGATGGCATTACTGCACTACAGGCTGGGTGACGGAGTGAGACCCTTGTCCCTAAAAGAGAAAGAATTAGGAAGAGCTAATTGATATAAGCTTTTGGTGACATGTAAAAAGATTATCCTGTCAAAGAATATTTCATGATAATATTATAGACTTCATACTTTCTTTATGCAGGTCACTTTATTTTTTAAATTTAAAATACCACTGCAAATAAGTCACATAATATAATGATTCTCTTACCATAAAATTATCAATACTACAAAATAATTGGTGTGGTAATTAACTGATTAAAATAATATTTTTCAATAATAATGTGAAAACATAATTGACATTCACTTTTAATAACAGAACACCATCACTTTTGGCGAGATGACTCCAATTTAATTTTTTCATTCTAAGCCTAAATATTCATTCATTTATTCATTAGCTATACTCCAGTAAACAAAAGAAACAGTTGAAAAAGAATATTAATTTGTACTAAAATTCAAACACTACTCAACAGAAGATGGTATAATGAAAATAAAACTATTCTGGAGGTAGTCCCCAGTTCTGTCACTAGCAGCCATGGCTGTCATTTAACATCTTTGGAATTCAATATCTTTATATGTAAAACCCCAAGTTCACAATAAATAATCTCTAAAGTCCCTGCAGAACTCTCATATTATAGGATTCTATGAATCAACCATTTCTGACATTCTTCAACCCAAGATTAGGACACAAGGTAATTCTTACTGTGGTAATGTTTTTCCCTCTCTTTTCTCTGAGAAAAGGGCAAGCGAGCACTTTCAGATCTCTCACAGAAGCTTCCATCATCTGTTCGAGTTTGGATGTTGACAGAGAAAGGTTACATTGAAATGACGCTGTGAGAGCAGGAGCATCAGCCTTTGTCAGGCTGGCAACAAATACCACTTCTGGATCTGTGATCATGGCCTTTAAGGTCATATTTGGTCTAACAGAGTCATCTGAAGAAACAGACAGGAACCAGAAAAGTTTAAGGTAAGTCTTTTCATTTGACTACATGTTATCTACAAGTTGTTAACTTGTTCTCAATGTTTTTCTATAACAGATATGGTGAAACTGACAATATTAATTGGTTGATTAATACTAAGTATTAAATGATTATTAACAATTGCAGATTGAGCAAGATAAGGCAATCTGATCCCTGTCCCAAGAATATCATTACCACTCTGACCCAGGAAGAATAATCTTGTTTTGAAGTTTTTTTTTTTCAGAATTAAAGTATGTGCATGTACACAGGCATAAGTATACTATCTTGCAGGGGAAGGGGAAAACTGGAAAGAAGAATATCAGGAAGAGGAAAAGAGACCCAATAAAAGAGATTATTATTACTTGTTTCTTTCAATTTCACCCAAAAGTCCATAGTCAATGTCATATAATCTATACTATAAATATATTCAAAGCATATATAAATATAGAGATACCAGATATGATCACTATTTTAAAAATATTAAAGGTAAATTTTAAAAATAGCATTCTTACCAGGGTATATTAGTTTTCCAATCTGGGTTATATATTAGAGAGAAAAATATCTGACCTTAGACAATTATAATTTAACATAGAAAAGTCACTGATCTGGCAGGGGCAAGGTGTAATCCACAGCACTCTGGGAGGCAGAGGTGGGTGGATTGCTTGAGCCTAGGAGTTTGAGACCAGCCTGGGTAATACGGCAAAGCCATGTCTACCAAAAAAAAAAAAAAAATACCAGGTGTGGTGGTGCACAACTGTGGACCCAAGCTACTCAGTAGGTTGAGGTGGGAGAATTGCTTGAACTCACATCAGGAGGCGAAAATTACAGTAAGCCAAGCTATATCACTGCACTCTAGCCTAGGTGACAGAGTGAGAGCCTATGTCAAAAAAATTTAAAAAATATTAAAAAATTTAAAAAAAGGAAAGAGGAGAGAAGAGGAGAGGAGAGAAAAGGAAAGGAAAGAAAAGGAAAGGAAAAGAAAGGGAAAGAAAAGAAAGAATCACTGATCTACTGGATAATGCTGGAATAAAAGAAGTATAGAGCTGAAAGTGGCTTCAGCATACACCAAGACCAGACATGCAAACTCTTCCAGAGTTTAAGGAGTTAAGCTGACATCCAGGGAAGTCCTGCTGGGTCCTCCAAAGTCCCCATGTTCTGCTTTAATGTTTCCAATTGTTCTTCAATGTGCTAGAATTCTCAACATGTCTTCTTTGAATAAGATTCCCCACCTATAAAACAGACCACTAACCACTGACCCAAATTAACCTCATTTCTGGATCAGTAAAGAAATGTTCATGGCACAGTTGGAACCAAAGTGGAGTTTCCTGGCCATTAGTCCAATTTCTACCGTACCTCTCTCTTAAAAATATTTCCATTTTAAAACATTTCTTAAAATGTTTTTAAAAACTAAAAAGCTAAAGTTTATATACAGAATATGCTTAAACCTAAAAGACTAATTTTACATTCTTAAATTCTTCATTTCTCTTTTTTCTGGTTTGTAATTCTTGTCAAAATACACAAGTTGTCATCTATGACAGATAAATTCTGCTAACCTTTCTCTGTCTTGACCTTCCCTGTGGCAGTCTGTCTTGGTAAAATCTGTGTTTCTTTTGCCACATTTTCTGGACTCTGAGGCACAGCTTTGATAAAGAAATCTGCCACAGTCATCAGAAATTCCACACTGGCACATACATACAGCTTGTCAAGAATAGCATCAATTTGACTTCCATTTTTGTCTTGTTTGTAACTTAAATCAATCATAGAACTGTTGTTATCTTGGTCATTCTTTCTGTCAATCATTCTGAAAAAAAAATATGCTATTCATTATTTTATTCTTGCTAAAACAATAAAAAAGATGAAGAATTTCCTATATATCTCAATAATCTCTCTCTCACCTTTCAGTTTCTAATCTGTATAGAAAACAGGTCAACATTAAATAGAATCTTATTATCCATTAGTAAACAAGACTACTAATCTCCAAAGCAAGATATATGTTATTAAGCAATTACTGAATATTTTATACTTATATTATAATAGAATTATATATGTTATTGCATTATAATGCAATTCTTGAGTATTACATTATAATGCAATACTAGAGAAACAAACCAATAATGGCCGGAAAGGAACTTGGGCAATTAACAAAACACATCAGTGTAGTCACACAAAATATAAGGCAGCCTTTTTATATTATTTTATGAAATAAAACCTCCCTGAAGGAATTTATCTTCAAAGATCATCCTATGAAAATTTGAGTCCGAAAGTATTCAATACAATTCAAATCATCAAGAGTTTATCAAGTGTGCTCGACTATAGTTCCCCTACGTCCTCCCATGAACTGGAAAAAGCAGGCTACCTAACAGATGATAGCATTTATCACCCTTGCCTGGAGAGCTGTGGACAGCTACTCCAGACACAAAATTTGCAAACTAGAAAAGCTACGTGCATGACAGCACTCTTTCCTCATTTATTCATCTCTCAGAAAAACCAAGGGCTCACAAGTATCCCATATGTATGCAATGGAGTCCAAGTTTAAGTAGCAACATAGTTTTTCTCAAAAACAACAACAAAAAAAATCAGATACAAAATATTATGTCTCATTACTTGAGAAAAAAATAAAAACATAATTAGGCTATTGAAAATTACATATTTCCCACATTATAAGTCACCCTTTCAAAAACGGCTTGATGATGTGAATGCACTAGAGATTCTATTTCTATTAAAACTTTGAAAAAAATTTTGCATAACTGTTTCAAAAAGACATGAACAAAATAAACACGATGAGGCAAAATCCATAGCTTGAAGCCTTTTTTAAAACAAAACTCTGCCTACTGGGAAGAATTTAGAAAAATATATCACCAAATATATCACCCCATGTGGATTTAACTATTAAAACTCATTTTCTCTTAGTTCCCATTCTAAAGATGTTACTCCATTTTATTATAAACTTCCCTTTAACTTAACCTTTAAAGCAGCTGAATCTGATATTAGCACTACTTCTTAATGCAATTCAAATCAGGAAGTATGATGGAAAAGACAGAGATCTTCCTTTGATGATCCCTAGCTTAGCAACACCTGGCAGCCATGCCAGGTGCAATGTCAACCTTAAATAATGTATAGCAAATTCAGAGCTGACAAACCTCGATGTTGCTCTCTCAATTCCTTCTCTGAGGTCATCAAGGGTGCATGTCTTAAGTTTAACGCTGACATTCATTGAGCCATCCTTAAACATCTTCCCCGAGGAGGCCATAAGATGTAGTCTGAGTTCACCAAGCTGGAAACTGTCATTATGAAATGTAACTCCGGACTCCTATGGTACATTTTTCAAGCAAAAGAATCAATTATCTTTAAATATTATATAATTACTTTTAAACATATTACTTAATTCAAAGCTTAAAGGCAAACTGATCTCATGAATTTTAAAAGTATGAGTGCTAAAACAGCTGAATGGAACAGAGAATAATATGCATGTTTGTGAGTATAACTGTACATACAAATAAATACATATATGTGTGAGTATTCAACAATGCTTAGTATAGAAAATTTTATCTGATTTATGGTTTAATGCAAATAAAAATAATTAGGAAAGAGTTCTGTCAATTAATCAAACTAATAAATTTTTTCTTTTTTTTTTTTTGGAAATGGAGTTTCACTCTGTCGCCCAGGCTGGAGTGCAATGGCGCAGTCTCGGTTCACTGCATCCTCCACCTCCTGTGTTTAAGCAATTATCTGCCTCAGCCTCCTGACTAGCTGGGATTACAGGCGCACACCACCATGCCCAGCTAATTTTTTTTTTTGTATTTTTAGTAGGGATGGGGTTTCACCATCTTGGCCAAGTCGATCTTCAACTCCTGACCTCGTGATCCGCCCACTTCCACCTCTCAAAGTACTGGGATTACAGGCGTGAGCCACCGCGCCTGGCCTCTAACTAATAAATATTTAATGAGCTCTTCTGTTAAAAAACAGTGATAAGATTTATGAGGTTTACGAGAAAGAGTAAGGCATGGTAGACGATGTGAGCGAGCATACACCCTAATTCCTTGAGAAAACAAAATAGAAATACACTAAAAGGAACATCACAATAAGATGCTATTAGTTGTAAATGATTAAATATTTTGTGACATACAGTATTTTATTCATTCATATTTATATCTTCTCACATTTCACAAAGGCCATTTAGTGGTTAGGTAAAGAGTATAAATAGTAAAAGCTCAGAGAGGTTGAAGAGATCACTGTGGCTGGAGAAAATTCATGAAGAAGGTGAGAACTCAATAGAGCCTCAGAGGCTGAGTGGGATCAGATAGGCTAAGAGGGTGGCAGAAGACACTCTACATGAAGGAAAAACATGAACAAACAATTCAAGATGCTCTGAGGACACAGGATACAGGGTGATTGGGCTTGGATACTCCGATTAAAGAATGGTAGGGAAAAAACTAGAAAGAAATACAGAGGCCTAATCAAAGTCTCAAATCCTAAACTAAATATTTAAATTTTCATGTACAGAAAAACAGACCTCGATCTTTATTCTACCGTAACATATAATGCCAAATTCTCTCAGCATGCCCAGAATTTAAAAAAACAAAACAAAACAAAAAAAAACCCAACCAATCAACAAACAAAAACCTTCAGGGAAGTGATGAACATCCATCACCATTGCTTACTAGAGCCCCTGGCATTGATAATAGGGGTGCTGGGTATGTGCAATCATCGGCACACTGGTTAGAACTTCACCCTTTCTCTCACTCAAGATAGTATGTTCATACGATTGGGTCAGAATGACATTATTACTGGTAAACTTTGAATGCCTTTAACTTATGAAAATGGAAATAATTCACAAACTTTTATTCTGTAACCATTAATAGAAATGACCTGAGACACATCTACTGATCACAACACACTACTGTTTCCTGATAGGATTATTGATATGGTTTCCTTTTGTAGACAATTTGGAGCCACTGAATTTCTTTCCATAAGATGAAATTCAGATTATATAACACAATGTTTATTAGTGGAAAGGGAAGATGGAAATGTCTACATGAGATTCATTTAGGAAACTGAACTTGGGCGAATATCTAGGATGGATGAAAGTAAAAAATCAAACAATAGTAAAATCAAACACTGCAGTACTACAAGTGTAAGAAGAGTTTCAAATAAAGCAGCAGTGAGAATTAATAGAAAAAAGTAAATGTTTATTCAAAGAAAAAACTGACAGTACTCAGCATCTCCATGAATAAGGAAGGTATACAAGCAATGAAATAAAAGTAGACATCAAGATTCTAAGACTGCAGAACCAGCAGAATGATGGTACCAAGTAAAATGAAGAATGAATTTAACTGTTCATTTTCAGTAAGGTCATTTTCTGATGTTGTAATGAGCATTAAACATTAGAAAATAAGGTAGTTCATCACATAAATGACAGATACAAGCCCAAAATTCAATAGTAACAATGTATGAATATTGCATAATTTGTAGTAAATGAAATGAAATATGAATGAACATATTTCATATAAAAGGACATGAACAGATACAATACCCATAATCTGTATCTGTTGTTAATGTCCATTTGAGTATATTGTTCACTGCCCAATTAGAGTATACGCTCACTGTTGAATCTATAATCAATACAGAATATGGATATTAAAATATGTCGTATGTATTATAGGTATTAATGTATGACATAATATAATTAAAAATATTTACTGGAAGGAAATATCTGCATAATAAAAAAATAGCTTTCTAAAATACCACTGACATATTATTTAGTTCAAATCATCATGGCATAAGACCTTGGTTCTTCAATTCTTTAATTAGTATCCCTAACACATAATCTACAACATATAACATTTATTTAATAGAAACACAATGAATGCTTACATATCAAGGATAATTGTTAATTTAAAAATAATCAGGTAAGGCTCCAAAGTCACTACTAAATTATTCGTAAGTCATTATATATACATATATATATATAGCTATGTAATAAAACTGTACAAATAATCACTCATATATAAAATTCTTCTATTGTTAATAAATCAAAATGTGTTTTCGTGTTGATATTACTTGGAAAGAAATAAAACCCTGAGTACTTTGCCTTAGCCTTGTAAGATTATAAACACTAACAAAGTAAAGATAGAGGGCAGGACCAATGCATATTCTGTAGGCCAAACAGAATTTTATAGACATATTAAATGTTTCAATGAAAAGTCCCATCAAAAAAGGCCAATACTCTAAAACTGACTATCAAGAGTTAAGGATTTATTTCTAATTACAGAAATGTATTACATACCTGGTTGATGTCATTGTTATAAAGGATAATGGAAAGAGATTCAAAGTGAAAGTCAAATTGGAGACTGACAGTCTGGTTCATAGAAAGCTTTGAGTCTGTCCAATCTTCTTGTTCTAATGGTGAAAATTTAAAACCTTTTAAGTAGGTACAGAATTTTATAAATATTTTTAAATATGAGATAATTTCTTAGTCTAAATTTATATGATGCTTTCTGGGATTCTGTAAATCATATTGAGACAATTAATAAAAACGGCAATTACATTCCAACTGTTAAATTTTAAAAATGACAATGACTATTCCATATATATTTAGTATAAATGTACAAAGAGGCACAGGCAGACTATGCTAAAAATTTTTTTAAAGAGGGGGACTTAATTTTCAAGGCATTTACTGGCTACAAGCCATTTTCAAGACATTATGAAATTGGAGACACAGAACAGTCCAATACTTTGCCTTATATTAGACAACTGGTAACAGATTCTCTGCTAGCCTAATGCACCTCTCACTATCTCTAATTACCTATATTACCCAATCCGTTATCTTTATAAGAAGAACAGAATAAAACTCAATAGCAAAATCAAACAGAGTTCACATATGATGCAGGGGAAAGGAGTGGGTGCTTTGGAATTTTGAGACAAATGAGACTTCAGGAAGTTAGTCTTTTCCCTCATCTTTAGACAGAGCATACAGACTGAATAGAACTTGCTTTCAATCACTCTTATGGACAGATTCTATAATCTTTTTCAATATTGACTCTAATTTTTTGTCATTCTATAGAACAGTCTGTTTTTAAAAGTCACTGGAAAAACAAATACTGCATAACTTTAACCATATAAGCCTTCTCCAAGTTAGAAAATTCTATTTTTCTTGGAAATAATTTATATTCTAATTTTCATCATCTTTGCAGCTTCCATTTGAATTCACAAATTTTCCCAAGTGACACGGTGTCCATAAAGCAAGAACCAGATACATGATTGTGATCATGGCTGAACATAATGAGATCACTAATCACGTAAGACTTGCCTGTTAATAGTTTATTCATCTCTACATCGTTCCTGTTTAACTAAAACAACAGCCTGTTTATCTAGCATTTGTCTGTATGGTGGCACAAACTTCACCTGGGGAGATGTTGACCTCATCAAGCTTATGCAATACTTAAAACTATCCACTTAAACCAGAAACCTTGCATACTGTTCTAGTCATTTGCTTGTCTGATTTCAAAACACACCTAGCCTAACTATAGGAGAAGCAGTGTTGATACAGTGTATCAACTGGTAGTTTTATCAATTACTGTCATTTGAAGTAATAGCTGACGGTATGAGAGCATTAGAAAAGCGCAGCAACCAGGACCATTCATTATATGGGCAAGGGGTACTTCATCTCTTTCCAGCCATGAAAATATTAACCTATTTACAGTCTAATAAAACATAATATTCACATCAATGGCTTTAAATTATGAAAAAAGAGTGAAATTATATTTAATATAATCTGTTTAAGAAATCAAAAAGAAACCTTATATTTTAGAAAAATTATTTTAAAATGGCTGAATTCAAAAGTCTCACTGCTTTTAATAGGTTCAAAGTAATGATCTGAAAAATTATCTTATGTATTTGATACATAATGCTCCAGTAAGTCCAGATAAATAAAGCTGTTACAAGAATACCTTCCTTTCTCATGGTTCAATTACCTGAGTATGATACGTGATACCAAGGTCCTTTTCTCTCTTAATTATTTTGGGACCTTACCACACTGCCTATCTAGTTTGATTCTTCTCTCAAGATACGCCACCTCAGTGCGTAGTGAATTCAGCAAATTTAGCATTCACTAGTAAAGGGTAAACAAGCACATGCCAACAAGTGACCCTTTCCCCTGTAGCAGACAACAGACAAACATCCCAGCCCCAGCCAAATTTCCACAGTAAGTAGTACAATACTGTATTAGTTCATACCACATTGTGCTGGACAACCAGAAAAATACTAAATATAAATATGACATTAACACTAATTTTTTCTCCATAAAGTAAATATCATCAATTTATACCTTTGAGATGGTCAGGTCCACTTGAAACATCAACTTTTCTCACTCTTACAGCTTCCTGCACAGACTGTGTAGGGCTTGGTTGTGAGGAAGCTTCTCCAAGATTTTCCAGCAAAATTTTCATTAAAACTGTCAAGTCATCTTCACTGACAGCAACCTAGAAACCACCAATAATTTGTTAACTATAACTAATAAAAAATGCAGACTATCATATCTGTATCTCAATTTGTGGTTTTTCAAATTAATTGTTCACCTACTTAAAAAAGAGAGTTAGAGTTAGGACTATAATTACCAGAAGAGATGTATTTCACCTTGTTTACTGTGTGTACACACACTTCTGCCTTCACCCACATCCAGGACCCTGCCTCTGGTACTCCAACACTCTCTATGGCTTATCTGTTACTATGTCTTCCTGTTCCTGAACCTGTGCCTATCTGTCCCCTTTCCCTATCTTCCCATCTCCATTCTGTCTCTCTCTCACCTCACCCAGCACCAGTTTCTTCTTCTGTATTATTTACTCCCCTCAAAACTCAATACAAGAATAGTGTTGTTCAGTTTCTAGTCTCTACCAAAAAGTAAAAAGATGCTCTCCTGCTACTTAGCTCTTAATCTCAGTACATATGCATCTGGACATATATAAAACATTTGTTTAACTTATCAAGAATAAAACCACTTAGAACAAAAACAAATGTATCTACAAAGAATGTTTAAAGAACAAAAAATAGGCAGGTAGCATATTAACTCTTACCTTCATAAAAGGGTATGTGTGGCAAAAAGAAAAAGAGCCAGGGCTTTGAGTCAGGCAGATCTGTATCAACTCTACCACTTTCAAGCTGTCTTGTCTGCAAAGTTTCTTAATGTCCTTAACTCAAGTTTCTTAATCTCTAAAACAGGCATAATACCAACTTTATCACAGGTGGCTGTAGAACAAGATAAAGCAACTAAAACAAATAAAGCTGCTACTGGCTGCTAAAATTCATTAAACCAGTACTTTCTCTGAATCTTCTTATCCTTCTACTACCTTGTGTAAGACACAGTGGCTCAAAAGGCCTGTTTCAAGTACTTACAAATTCACACAATAGCAAATCTCCTCTGAATATCACAGTACCCTATTTCCCCCAAATGAGGTCCCTACCACCAGAGAAATTGCCTAGTTCCCAGTTTAAATGAAAATACAGAGCTATTTAAGTACAAGATAATGACCAGGGATTTATGGCTTGTCCTAAGCCCCAGGCCTCATATAACAGGTGTAATTTTAATGCTTTAGAATTTCCTTGTGTGTCCCATCCCACTTCTCATACCAACCAAGATTACCACAGCTTTCTGAAGGGCAACTAAGTTCACCCCTCTCACTTTGCTGAGGGAAAAAAAAACAACTATGAAGGACAATTTTGAAAGGCAGCCCCACAGTTCTTTAAAAACCGTCAAACCGATCCACCCAAAACAACTTGTTGGTATCACCTGCCTGATACCCTTTTTCTGAGCTGCATCCCAGACCAGGGAAACAACCTGCTGGTATCACCTGCCTGATAACCTTTCTTGGCTGCATCCCAGGCCCAGGAAAACTATAGACTATGACCAAAGAGTGGGTGTTTCGAGAGACCTGGATCGGTGACAAATTAGACAGTGGTGGCCTCATCCACTGTTGCTGCATTCCTGAGTTAATAAGGATCCTTTTGGTTAAAGTAATTATCATACTTTGATGCTAAAGTATCTGATGTTACTTTTTCTTGTTTCTTCTAAAACACTGTAAAAAGCATAAAGGAAAAGGACAGAGAATACTATAATCTTCCCCTGTGAATCTGCCACCTGGTTTTGTCAAATCTTAACAAGTTGCAATATTTCCTTCAGATCTTGTTTCCCCATTACAGATATAGCGGAAGCCCCATATGTACTTCTCTGAGACCCTATTCCCTTCTCCTTTCGTCCTTAGAGAAAGACACTAGCCTAATTTAGAGATTATTTCCATGAATACTTTTCTTAAAGTTATCACTACTGCATCTCTTATAAACAATATATAATAGGCAGATCACAAGGTCAGGAGGTCCAGACCATCCTGGCTAACACGGTGAAACCCCGTTTCTACTACACAAATACAAAAAATTAGCCAGGTGTGGTGATGGGCGCCTGTAGTCCCAGCTACTCGGGAGGCTGAGGCAGGAGAATGGCGTGAACCCAGGAGGTGGAGCTTGCAGTGAGCCAAGATCGCGCCACTGCACTCCAGCCTGGGCGACAGAGCGAGACTCCGCCTCAAAAAAAAAAA